>NC_065588.1:8139194-8163194 GCF_024542745.1 Macaca thibetana thibetana
CGGGGGTCCGGGGGGGGGGGGGGGGGGGGGGGGGGGGGGGGGGGGCCGATGGGGGGGGGGGGGGGGGGGGTGGGGCCCCCCCCGGCGGGGGGGTCCCCCAGGCCGAGGGGGGGGGGCCACCCCCCCCGGGGGGGGGGGGGTCCGAGGGGGGGGGCGGCTGCTGGGGGGCCGATCGCCGGGGGGGGGGGCGATGGGGCCAGCCGGGGGTCCGGGGGGGGGGCGGCTGCTGGGAGGCCGATCGCCGGGGGGCCACCCCCCGGCGGGGGGGGGGGGGTCCGGGGGGGGGGGGGCTGGGGGGGGGGGGGGGGGGGGGGGGGGGGGGCCACCCCCCGGCGGGGGGCCCCCAGCAGCCGGGGGTCCGATGGGGGGGGGGGGGCTGGGGGGGAGGCCGATCGCCGGGGGGTGGGCCACCCCCGGGCGGGGGCCCCCAGCAGCCGGGGGCGGGGGGGGTTGTTGGGGGTGAGATTGCTCGGGTTGTCTCATAGGGGGGTTCACCTGTTATCATATGGGGATTAGTAGCATCCTCTTCCCTTCCTGATATCTGGAAGAAAATCAGCTGTTGTAATTCTGGGGGGGAGTAATATCACGCTGTCGTCCTTGGATATAAAGTGGAATGTTCCAGGGTGGATGTACACCCTGTGCCATGTTGGGAGTAATATCAACCTCTCCCTTCCATGGATATTAGGAACAATATCCTAGGTTGGGCGTTCCCTTCCTGCTGTACCCCCCCGAGTGTAATACCCACCCTCTCCCTTCCACGATATTAATAACAATATCACCGGGTGGGTGAAAACTGCCTGCGAATTCTTATCATCCTCTTCCCCTCCGGGTACTGGAAACAATACCAGAGAAGAGCTGTACACTCCCTGCGATACTAGGAGGAATAGCCTAGACTTCTTCCGGGAATATTAGGAGCAATAGTACCTGGGTGGCTGTCCATTCATTGCTATGTTGGGAGTCATGTCATTGTCTACACCCCTGGGGGGGATCAGTGGGGGGGGGTGAGTGTACACCTATTGCGATATTAAAACTAAAATCTTGCTCTCCGTCCCTGGATTTCAGGAGCAAGATCACAGGTAGGTGTACACTCCCTGTGGTATTAGGAGTAATAATATGGTAATTAAACATCAATGATCGATTTTAATAATTATCAATGATACTAATAATTAATTGGATACCATTATTAATTATGGATAATTCTTTGAAATACATGATTATGCTCGCCTGAAATTAATTATTAATATTAATGTTATTGAAAAATATTATTAGTCTCTAATAGTAATTATTATTTCATTACCAGCATCACGGTGTATTGATTTAAGGAACATTAATTGCTGATATCAATATTTAATTATTAATAGTCATATTATTATTAATTATTCTTACCAATCGCTCATATTTGAAACCAGCATTAATTTTCCCTAAGTTTATTGTGATCATTAATATCGATAATTACTAATAATTTTGAATACATTTATTAATATTAATAATTAATAGACTTGTTCCAGGGGGGGGGGGGGGGGGGAGAAGATGATATTACTTTCAATATCACAGAAGGGGTACACGCCCCCTGTGATATTGCTACGAATTTCCGTTTGGGGGGATGGGGGGATGATACCCAATACGCGGGGGAGTAGGGGGGGGGGATAGTGGGGGGGGGGGGAAGGGATGATACGACATTTGATAAACCCGCTGAGAGTGCACACTATGGGGGAACAAACTTGTCAGAGAAAGATATCATAATTTGGGGGGGGGGGGGGATATGGGATGACTCACAGGGGGGGGGGGGGTGGGCCCCCAGGGGGCCCCCCGGGGGGGGGCGGCTGGGGGGGCCCCGGGGGGGGGCAGGGGGGGGGGGGGGTCCGGGGGGGGGCGGCTGGGGGGGAGGCCGATCGCCGGGGGGTGGGCCACCCCCCGGCGGGGGCCGGGGGTCCGGGGGGGGGGGCGGCTGCTGGGAGGCCGGTCGGGGGGGGGGGGCGATGGGGGGCCGGGGGTCCGAGGGGGGGGGCGGCTGCTGGGAGGCCCGGGGGGGTGGGCCACCCCCCGGCGATGGGGCCCCCCGAGGGGGGGGGGCGGCTGGGGGGGGGCCGGTCGGGGGGGGGGGGGGGGGCTGCTGGGGGCCGGGGGGGGTGGGGGGCGATGGGGGCCGGGGGGGGGGGGGGCGGCTGCTGGGGGGGGCCGGTCGCCGGGGGGTGGGCCACCCCCCGGCGGGGGGCCCCCAGCAGCCGGGGGTCCGGGGGGGGGGGGGGGGGGGCGGGGGGGGGGGCCACCCCCCGGGGGGGCCGGGGGTCCGAGGGGGGGGGAGGCCGTCGCCGGGGGGTGGGCCACCCCCCGGCGATGGGCCCCCCCCAGCAGCCGGGGGTCCGGGGGGGGGGCGGCTGCTGGGGGGGCCGATCGGGCCGGGGGGTGGGCCACCCCCCGGCGATGGGGCCCCCAGCAGCCGGGGGGGGGGGGGGGGGGGGCGGCTGGGGGGGCCGATCGCCGGGGGGTGGGCCACCCCCCGGCGATGGGGCCCCCCCAGCAGCCGGGGGGTCCGGGGGGGGGGGGCTGCTGGGAGCCGGGGGGCCGAGGGGGGGGGGCCGGGGGGGTGGGCCACCCCCCGGCGATGGGGCCCCCAGCAGCCGGGGGTCCGAGGGGGGGGGGCGGCTGGGGGGGGGGCCGATCGCCGGGGGGTGGGCCACCCCCCGGCGATGGGGCCCCCCAGCAGGGGGGTCCGAGGGGGGGGGGGGGGCTGGGAGGCCGGTCGCCGGGGGGTGGGCCACCCCCCGGCGATGGGGCCCCCAGCAGCCGGGGGTCCGGGGGGGGGGGGGCGGCTGCTGGGAGGCCGGTCGCCGGGGGGTGGGCCACCCCCCGGCGATGGGGCCCCCCAGCAGCCGGGGGTCCGGGGGGGGGGGCGGCTGCTGGGAGGCCGGTCGCCGGGGGGTGGGCCACCCCCCGGGGCCCCCAGCGGGGGGGGGGGGGGGGGTCCGAGGGGGGGGGGGGGGGGGGGGGGGGGCCACCCCCCGGGGGCCCCCAGCAGGGGGGGCCGAGGGGGGGGGCGGCCTGGGAGGGGGGGGGGTGGGCCACCCCCCGGCGATGGGGCCCCCAGCAGCCGGGGGTCCGAGGGGGGGGCGGCTGCTGGGAGGCCGATCGCCGGGGGGTGGGCCACCCCCCGGCGATGGGGCCCCCCCAGGGGGGCGGGGGGTCCGGGGGGGGGGCGGCTGCTGGGAGGCCGATCGCCGGGGGGTGGGCCACCCCCCGGCGATGGGGCCCCCAGCAGGGGGGGGTCCGGGGGGGGGGCGGCTGCTGGGAGGCCGATCGCCGGGGGGTGGGCCACCCCCCGGCGATGGGGCCCCCAGCAGGGGGGTCCGGGGGGGGGGGCGGCTGCTGGGGGGGGTCGCCGGGGGGGGGCCACCCCCCGGCGATGGGGCCCCCAGCCCGAGGGGGGGGGGGGGGGGAGGCCGGGGGCCCGGGGGGGGGGGCTGGGGGCCCCCCCCCGGCGATGGGCCACCCCCCGGCGATGGGGCCGGGGGTCCGGGGGGGGGCGGCTGCTGCGGGGGGAGGCCGATCGCCGGGGGGTGGGCCACCCCCCGGCGATGGGGCCCCCAGCAGCCGGGGGTCCGGGGGGGGGGGGGCGGCTGCTGGGAGGCCCGATCGCCGGGGGGTGGGCCACCCCCCGGCGATGGGGCCCCCAGCAGCCGGGGGTCCGGGGGGGGGCGGCTGCTGGGAGGCCGCCGATCGCCGGGGGGTGGGCCACCCCCCGGCGATGGGGCCCCCAGCAGCCGGGGGTCCGGGGGGGGGGGGGCTGGGAGGCCTGCTGGGAGGCCGATCGGGGGGGGGTGGGCCACCCCCCGGCGGGGGGCCACCCCCCCAGCAGCCGGGGGTCCGAGGGGGGGGGGCTGCTGGGAGGGGGGGGGGGTGGGCCACCCCCCGGCGATGGGGGGGTCCAGCCGGGGGTCCGGGGGGGGGCGGCCTGGGGGCCCGGGGGGGGGCCACCCCCCGGCGATGGGGCCCCCAGCAGCCGGGGGTCCGGGGGGGGGGGGGCGGCTGCTGGGAGGCCGATCGCCGGGGGGTGGGCCACCCCCCGGCGATGGGGCCCCCCAGCAGCCGGGGGTCCGAGGGGGGGGCGGCTGCTGGGAGGCCGATCGCCGGGGGGTGGGCCACCCCCCGGCGATGGGGCCCCCAGCAGCCGGGGGTCCGGGGGGGGGCGGCTGCTGGGAGGCCGATCGCCGGGGGGTGGGCCACCCCCCGGCGATGGCGCAGCCGGGGGTCCCCGGCTGCAGGCCGATCGCCGGGGGGTGGGCCACCCCCCGGCGGGGGCCCCCAGCAGCCGGGGGTCCGAGGGGGGGGGGGGGGGGGCGGCTGCTGGGAGGCCGATCGCCGGGGGGTGGGCCACCCCCCGGCGATGGGGCCCCCAGCAGCCGGGGGTCCGGGGGGGGGGGGCTGCTGGGAGGCCGATCGCCGGGGGGTGGGCCACCCCCCGGCGATGGGGCCCCCAGCAGCCGGGGGTCCGAGGGGGGGGGGGCTGCTGTCCATAGATGGGCCACCCCCCGGCGATTGATGTTCACCTGTTATGGGGGGGGGGGATGCTAGTAGCCATCCGGGGGGATTTCCCTTCCGGCTGATCTGGAAGAAAATCAGCTGTTGTAATTCTGTGTCTGCCTAATGGGAGTAATATCACGCTGTCGTCCTTGGAATATTAAGTGGAATGTTCCAGGGTGGATGTACACCCTGTGCCATGTTGGGAGTAATATCAACCTCTCCCTTCCATGGATATTAGGAACAATATCCTAGGTTGGGCGTTCCCTTCCTGCTGTACCGAGTGTAATACCACCCTCTCCCTTCCACGATATTAATAACAATATCACCGGGGGGGTGGGTGAAAAAACTGCCTGCGAATTCTTATCATCCTCTTCCCCTCCGGGTACTGGAAACAATACCAGAGAAGAGCTGTACACTCCCTGCGATACTAGGAGGAATAGCCTAGACTTCTTCCGGGAATATTAGGAGCAATAGTACCAGGTGGCTGTCCATTCATTGCTATGTTGGGAGTCATGTCATTGTCTACACCCCTGGATATTAGGATCAGTGTCACGGGGTGAGTGTACACCTATTGCGATATTAAAACTAAAATCTTGCTCTCCGTCCCTGGATTTCAGGAGCAAGATCACAGGTAGGTGTACACTCCCTGTGGTATTAGGAGTAATAATATGGTAATTAAACATCAATGATCGATTTTAATAACAATGATACTAATAATTAATTGGATACCATTATTAATTATGGATAATTCTTTGAAATACATGATTATGCTCGCCTGAAATTAATTATTAATATTAATGTTATTGAAAAATATTATTAGTCTCTAATAGTAATTATTATTTCATTACCAGCATCACGGTGTATTGATTTAAGGAACATTAATTGCTGATATCAATATTTAATTATTAATAGTCATATTATTATTAATTATTCTTACCAATCGCTCATATTTGAAACCAGCATTAATTTTCCCTAAGTTTATTGTGATCATTAATATCGATAATTACTAATAATTTTGAATACATTTATTAATATTAATAATTAATAGACTTGTTCCAGATATCCACCAGGGAGAAGATGATATTACTTTCAATATCACAGAAGGGGTACACGCCCCCTGTGATATTGCTACGAATTTCCGTTTGGGGAGGATGATATGATACCCAATATCGCAGGGAGTAGAAACTCTCCTGGGATAGTGTTATTAATATTCAGGGAGGAAGAGGATGATACGACATTTGATAAACCCGCTGAGAGTGCACACTATGGGGGAACAAACTTGTCAGAGAAAGATATCATAATTTGCAGACAGGGATATGGGATGACTCACAGTATGGGAAAGGGGGGCGGGGGGTGGGAAACCCCCCGAGGGGGGGGGCCCCCAGCAGCCGGGGGTCCGAGGGGGGGGCGGCTGCTGGGAGGCCGATCGCCGGGGGGTGGGCCACCCCCCGGCGATGGGGCCCCCCAGCAGCCGAGGGGGGGGGGGTCCGGGGGTCGCCGGGGGGGGGCGGCTGCTGGGGGGCCGTCGCCGGGGGGTGGGCCCCCCCGGCGATGGGGGGCCCCCCAGCAGCCGGGGGGGGGGGTCCGGGGGGGGGGGGGCGGCTGCTGGGAGGCCGATCGCCGGGGGGTGGGCCACCCCCCGGCGATGGGGCCCCCAGCAGCCGGGGGTCCGAGGGGGGGGGGCGGGGGAGGCCGGTCGCCGGGGGGGGGTGGGCCACCCCCCGGCGATGGGGCCCCCCAGCAGCCGGGGGTCCGAGGGGGGGGGCGGCTGCTGGGGTCGCCGGGGTGGGCCACCCCCCGGCGATGGGGGCAGCCGGGGGTCCGAGGGGGGGGGCGGCTGCTGGGGGGGGGGGCGGCGCTGGGGGAGGGGGGGGCGGCTGCTGGGAGGCCGGGATCGCCGGGGGGGTGGGCCACCCCCCGGCCGGCGGGGCCCCCAGCAGCCGGGGGTCCGAGGGGGGGGCGGCTGCTGGGAGGCCGATCGCCGGGGGGTGGGCCACCCCCCGGCGATGGGGCCCCCAGCAGCCGGGGGTCCGAGGGGGGGGGGGGCGGCGGCTGGGGGAGGCCGTCGCCGGGGGGTGGGCCACCCCCCGGCGATGGGGCCCCCCAGCAGCCGGGGGTCCTGCTGGGGGGGGGGGGGGCTGGGAGGCCGATCGCCGGTCGGGGGGGTGGGCCACCCCCCGGCGATGGGGCCCCCAGCAGCCGGGGGTCCCCCCGGCTGATCGCCGGGGGGGGGCCACCCCCCGGCGATGGGGCCCCCAGCAGCCGGGGGTCCGAGGGGGGGGTCCGAGGGGGGGGGGGCGGCTGCTGGGAGGCCGATCGCCGGGGGGTGGGCCACCCCCCCCCCGGGGAGGGGGGGGGGCCCCCCACCCCCCGGGGGCCCCCCAGCAGCCGGGGGTCCGAGGGGGGGGGGGGGGGGCGTCGCTGGGAGGCCGGATCGCCGTCGGGGGTGGGCCACCCCCCCCCCCGGCGGGGGATCCGAGGGGGGGCCCCTGCAGGCGGGGGGGCCACCCCCCGGCCAGAGCGGGGGGGGGTCCGGGGGGGGGGGCTGCTGGGGGGCCGGTGGGCCACCCCCCGGGGGGTGGGCCACCCCCCGGCGATGGGGCCCCCAGCAGCCAGCCGGGGGTCCGAGGGGGGGGGGCGGCTGCTGGGAGCCGGTCGCCGGGGGGTGGGCCACCCCCCGGCGATGGGGCCCCCAGCAGCCCCCGAGGGGGGGGGGGCGGCTGCTGGGAGGATCGCCGGGGGGGGGGGCCACCCCCCCGATGGGGCCCCCAGCCGGGGGTCCGGGGGGGGGGGCGGCTGCTGGGGGGCCGATCGCCGGGGGGTGGGCCACCCCCCCCAGCAGCCGGGGGTCCGATGCTGGGGGCCCCCGGGGGGTGGGCCACCCCCCGGCGCAGCCGGGGGTCCGAGGGGGGGGGGGGCGGCTGCTGGGAGGCCGATCGCCGGGGGGTGGGCCACCCCCCGGCGATGGGGCCCCCAGCAGCCCGAGGGGGGGGCGGCTGCCGGGGGGTGGGGGGATGGGGCCCCCAGCCGGGGGGGGGGGGCTGCTGCTGGGAGGCCGATCGCCGGGGGGTGGGGGCCACCCCCCGGCGATGGGGCCCCCAGCAGCCGGGGGTCCGAGGGGGGGGGGCTGCTGGGAGGGGGGGGGGGTGCGATGGGAGCAGCCGGGGGTCCCTGGGAGGCCGTCGCCGGGGGGTGGGCCACCCCCCGGCGATGGGGCCCCCCAGCAGCCGGGGGGGTCCGATGGGGGGGGGGGCGGCTGCTGGGAGGCCGATCGCCGGGGGGTGGGCCACCCCCCGGCGATGGGGCCCCCAGCAGCCGGGGGTCCGAGGGGGGGGCGGCTGCTGGGAGGCCGATCGCCGGGGGGTGGGCCACCCCCCGGCGATGGGGCCCCCAGCAGCCGGGGGTCCGGGGGCGGCTGCTGGGGCCGGTGGCCGGGGGGTGGGCCCCCCCCCGGCGATGGGGCCCCCAGCCGCCGGGGGTCCGAGGGGGGGGCGGCTGCTGGGAGGCCGATCGCGGGGGGGGCCCCCCCCCGGCGATGGGGCCCCCAGCAGCCGGGGGTCCGAGGGGGGGGGGCTGCTGGGGGCCGTCGCCGGGGGGTGGGCCACCCCCCGGCGATGGGGGCCGGGGGTCCGAGGGGGGGGGCGGCTGCTGGGGGCCGGGCCGGGGGGTGGGACCCCCGGCGATGGGGCCCCCAGCAGCCGGGGGGCTGCTGGGAGGCCGATCGCCGGGGGGTGGGCCCGACAGCCGGGGCGATGCTGGGGCCCCCCCGGCGATGGGGGCCCCCAGCCAGGGGGGGGGGGGGCTGCTGGGAGGCCGATCGCTGGGGGGGTGGGCCACCCCCCGGCGATGGGGCCCCCAGCAGCCGGCTGCTGGGAGGGGGTCCGCCACCCCCCGGGGGGGGGGGCTGCTGGGAGGCCGATCGCCGGGGGGTGGGCCACCCCCCGGCGATGGGGCCCCCAGCAGCCGGGGGTCCGAGGGGGGGGCGGCTGCTGGGAGGCCGATCGCCGGGGGGTGGGCCCCCCCCGGCCCCCCGGCGATGGGGAGGCCCCGGGGGGTGGGCCACCCCCCGGCGGGCCCCCAGCAGCCGGGGGTCCGGGGGGGGGGCGGCTGCTGGGAGGCCGATCGCCGGGGGGTGGGCCACCCCCGCCGGGGGGTGGGCCACCCTCCGGCGATGGGGCCCCCAGCAGCCGGGGGCGAGGGGCAGTGGTTGTTGGTGGTGAGATTGCTCGGGTTGTCTCATAGATATCACAGGATTGATGTTCACCTGTTATCATATGGGGATTAGTAGCATCCTCTTCCCTTCCTGATATCTGGAAGAAAATCAGCTGTTGTAATTCTGTGTCTGCCTAATGGGAGTAATATCACGCTGTCGTCCTTGGAATATTAAGTGGAATGTTCCAGGGTGGATGTACACCCTGTGCCATGTTGGGAGTAATATCAACCTCTCCCTTCCATGGATATTAGGAACAATATCCTAGGTTGGGCGTTCCCTTCCTGCTGTACCGAGTGTAATACCACCCTCTCCCTTCCACGATATTAATAACAATATCACCGGGTGGGTGAAAACTGCCTGCGAATTCTTATCATCCTCTTCCCCTCCGGGTACTGGAAACAATACCAGAGAAGAGCTGTACACTCCCTGCGATACTAGGAGGAATAGCCTAGACTTCTTCCGGGAATATTAGGAGCAATAGTACCAGGTGGCTGTCCATTCATTGCTATGTTGGGAGTCATGTCATTGTCTACACCCCTGGATATTAGGATCAGTGTCACGGGGTGAGTGTACACCTATTGCGATATTAAAACTAAAATCTTGCTCTCCGTCCCTGGATTTCAGGAGCAAGATCACAGGTAGGTGTACACTCCCTGTGGTATTAGGAGTAATAATATGGTAATTAAACATCAATGATCGATTTTAATAATTATCAATGATACTAATAATTAATTGGATACCATTATTAATTATGGATAATTCTTTGAAATACATGATTATGCTCGCCTGAAATTAATTATTAATATTAATGTTATTGAAAAATATTATTAGTCTCTAATAGTAATTATTATTTCATTACCAGCATCACGGTGTATTGATTTAAGGAACATTAATTGCTGATATCAATATTTAATTATTAATAGTCATATTATTATTAATTATTCTTACCATCTCATATTTGAAACCAGCATTAATTTTCCCGCTCATATTTGAAACCAGCATTAATTTTCCCTAAGTTTATTGTGATCATTAATATCGATAATTACTAATAATTTTGAATACATTTATTAATATTAATAATTAATAGACTTGTTCCAGATATCCACCAGGGAGAAGATGATATTACTTTCAATATCACAGAAGGGGTACACGCCCCCTGTGATATTGCTACGAATTTCCGTTTGGGGAGGATGATATGATACCCAATATCGCAGGGAGTAGAAACTCTCCTGGGATAGTGTTATTAATATTCAGGGAGGAAGAGGATGATACGACATTTGATAAACCCGCTGAGAGTGCACAAATGGGGGGGGGGGGAAGTTTATTTGCAGACAGGGAACAAACTTGTCAGAGAAAGATATCATAATTTGCAGACAGGGATATGGGATGGAGGCCACAGTATGGGAAAGGGGCTGGCCAAACCGGCGATGGGGCCCCCAGCAGCCGGGGGTCCCACGGAGGAAACCTTGAGTGCCATGTAGTCTGTCTTATCTAAATGCCCTCTGGACTTCGAGAAGGCTCTTTCTGTGAACCAGAGAGCTAACAATGTAGCCCAGCTCAAGACACTTTCCTGGAAAAGCTTTCAGAACATAGCCATTCCCGGGGAGCATCACAACTTTTAGACTTCACAACAGGCACCAGAGAGCAGTCAGAAGACCAGGAATATTTTGCCTGAATTCCTTCCAGCATTGTGTTCCAGGAACCTTGAAACTCCCTCCCCCTCTACGTGGGTCTTAGGTTTCTCTTTCCAAACCCAAACAGACTTGTTTTTAAACAATCCCCAAGAAGACGACATCTTAGCATTACATATAATTGAGTTGTAAATCTTCTAAATTCAGAAAGAAAGAATATGGAAATAATTCAGAAGCCCTTGAGTTTTTAATGAGAAGAATCTGCAGTGAGGGGAAGACTCTTTTTATCCTGCGAATTCCCGGCGTGCTTCTTCCACACACGATCCTTGCTTGTGTCTCTCTCCAAACCTGTCTGTGAATAACCCACTCATCCTTCCAAGCTCAACTAACACGCCATGTGACAGAAACAGTTGCTTCAGTATCCATTTCCTCCTCCTCTTGTGACCAAGGCTCTGCACTAAATGCTTCATTCCCCAGCTGTCTTTGTGCACCCATGCGGCCATGTGGGTCCATTCTGGCCCATGTGATATAAGTAGAATTGTTGAGCAGGACGTCCAAAAGGACTCCTTAAAAGGAGCCAAACTACTGAGTATGGCTCTTTCTTATTTTTTCTTTTTCCTGCTGCTTTGAATGCAGCTGTGATTGCAGGAACAAAGCTGCTATCTTGGGGCATGAGGTGATCTAGAAGATACAACCACCTTCAGTCAAAGTGCCTGAGGGAATGATAGGAGAAGCTGGGCTCTCTGATAAGATCACAGATCCAGTGAACAGGGGAGGATTGCCTGCTTTCAGATTCCGTTCATGTGAAAAAACAGACCTTTATATGTGGGAACCTCTGTTAACTTGAGTCTTTTGTTTTATGCAGCCAAACTTAACCCTAACTGCCACACACCGTCTACTCATATTTTATGACGCTCTCTCTAATCTCTTAGGTAATTGTGTCCCCCCAGAAACCTATGGAGAGCTGAAGGGGTTTTAGGGTCATGGAATCCACCCTCCTCCTTTGGTAAAAGAGGACAAACACCAGAGAGCTGTGCGATGGCTGAGGCATGCGATTGTAAACCAAAAGGTACCTGAGACCGATCTCAATCCATTTAAAAGTTAATTCTGACAAGGTTAAGGACGTGCTTGGGAGAAAAAAACATGGAATCACAGAAACAGTCTGTGGTCTGTGCCTTCCTCCCAAGACGATTTTGAGGGTTTCAGTAGTTAAAGGGGAAGGGTGGGCTGGAAGGGAAGGGTGGGCTGGAGGGAAGGGTGGGCTGGAAGGGTGGGCTGGAGGGAAGGGTGGGCTGGAGGGGAAGGGTGAGCTGGAGGAAAAGGGTGGGCTGGAGGGGAAAGAGGGAGTCTGTGGTCATCCTCAGGTTGCAAGAGAAAGAGAGCAGGTGGGGAACGGTCAGTTACGTCTTCATCTCACATGCAGTAAATCAGTCCTTTACATAAGATAAGGTGAAGATAGACCAGATTCCTGTGGAGATATGTAACCCTTTATCTGTAGCTATCTGCTTAGGAACAAAAGGAAAGGCAGTTTATTGTATGATTCAGCTTCCAGCTTAATGTTTTTTTTCCTTTTTGACTGTGAATTAGGGTCCTGAGGCTTTATTTTTCCCTGCACACTATATTGTGTGTGAAAATTGTTGTTCGGGACCCAAAGTTCTTTACTTACTCCAGCTCCATCCCTTAGCTCAATTTCCATTTAGAGTGGCTTCTGGAAGGCTGGAATTGAAATCCACCAGTGCCCATTTCAAGGTGTTCCCAACATCGCCTGGAAAAAAGTAGCCCGGATACGCTTCCCTGTGGATGCAGGTCAGTCATCATAATGCACAGAAACAGCATTGACCTCAGCCTGGAGCCATTGTCCTGAAAGGGGATTCTTCCCAGCTCAGGCCTGAGACTGACCCCTGAGAAGTGGCCGCTCCATCCCTGAACGCTTCCTGTTTGTGTCTCCTTACTTCCTAGAGATCACGGCATTCAGGCTCAGAATGCCACAGGCCTATCCCACTGGAAGCTGTCGAGGTGCCTCCTGCCACACAGGACGCCCGGCACGGCAGCAGCATCAAGGGACCGGCAGGGAAGAGGCTGCAGTGATTTGGGGGAACAGCCTGAAAATCACCTGGAGCCTGGTGGCAGGTGGTCCCACCTCCTCCCAATATTAGGTCCCAGAGAAAATGACAATATGAGCAGCTCATGTCGCCATTATTAGCAGAGTCTTTTTATTCTTTCCTTAATTTTTTGCCATTAAATTGGGCTCTATCGGTCCATTCTCTTTTCTTTTCTTTTTTTCTTTTTTTTTTTTAGACAGAGTCTTGCTCTGTTGCCCAGACTGGAGTGCAGTGATGCGATCTCAGCTCACTACAAGCTACACCTCCCGGGTTCACGCCATTCTCCTGCCTCAGCCTCCTGAGTAGCTGGGACTACAGGTGCCCGCCACCATGCCTGGCTAATTTTTTGTATTTTTAGTAGAGACGGGGTTTCACCATGTTAGCCAGGATGGTCTCGATCTCCTGACCCCGTGATCCGCCCACCTCGACCTCCCAAAGTGCTGGGATTACAGGCGTGAGCCACCCCACCAGGCTTATAGGCCCATTTTCTGCTTTTAATGCCACCAATACATGAAATTCCAGATCTGCTTCTGTAAAAAAAAGTTTCATTTTCATTATTTTATTATTCATTACATTAATTCTATTATTTTATTCTCTTTGTTTTTTTTTATGAAGAACTTCAGCACGAGAGGGGCTATCCCTGCTGCCTTGTGGCTGCAGAAGGAGAGAGAAGGAGCCTCTCCAAAAAAGGGTTTCATGAAAGCCCTGAGACGAGATATTCACTTCAGAGGGTTCAGGACAAGGACACTCACTTTGTTCTGTGTGGTGTGGAGATGCGGGTGAGCGTTCCTCAGTGGCACCACCTGGTTCCCTCTTGTCCTCAGCTGCCAGTGTGCCCTGGGACATGTCATTTGGACAAAACACTTTTCCATGTCTGCCATCCATTCCACGGAGGCAGGAGAAAAGGGTCTGGAGGCAGGAACATAAGTCCGATTCACCCTGACTTCGGAGAATTAATCAAATGGAAACTCTTGGGCTACGACAGGAAACATCCTCTCCATTTACACAGGGCATACACGGAGTACATGACTTTGTAATTTTACTTCATCCTCTTCATTTACATAGGGTGCACATCAAGTAACCAATGGAAACCTCTAGAGGGGATTTGAACCCCAGAAACTTCAGTAACGGCAGTAACGGGCTCCCTGTGCTCAGGTGCTCCCACCCTGTGGAGTGTGCTTTCATTTTCTGTAAATCTCTGCTTTGCTGCTTCATTCTTTCCTTGCTCCATTTTTGCATTGTGTCCAAGTCTTGGTTCAAGACACCAAGAACCTGGACACCTTCGACCAGTAACATTATCTTAATATCTTGTTTTAAAACTGAATTCTGTTTTTCATCTGTTCACCTAGTTTTTAGAAAATTACAGTAAAATACAACTTGGAACTTACCACAGCTTAATACGAGGGTCGCTATGAGCTATACAACAGGTTTGATGTTTAAAAGTTTGCAGCATTTTTTATTGTTCTTTCGTTTACACACTACAGTAAATATTTTATTTTTTATGTTTAATTATGAAACATACGACACATAAGAGTCTATAAAATTTGGGTGGGCACAGTGGCTCATGCCTGTAATCCCAGCACTTTCGGAGGCTGAAGTGGGCGGATCATTTGAGGTCAGGTGTTCGAGACCAGCCTGGCCAACCTGGTGAAACCCGTCTCTACTAAAAAAATACAAAAAGTTAGCTGAGCATCATGGCAGGCACCTGTGATCGCAGCTACTCGGGAGGCTGAGGTGGGAGAGTTGTTTGAACCCAGGAGACAGAAGTTGCAGTGAGCCGAGATCGTGCCATTACACTCTAGCCTGGGCTACATGAGCAAAACTCCACCTCAAAAACAAACAAACAAAAACTGAATGTATAATCCGATAGATTAATAATTGCGCTGATGTCATCATCCATTAGCATCGAGTGTCTTGAAAGGCTACAATATGCCCTTCCTTGATAACCTGGGTCTCCCTTCTTCACCCAGACATAGGACTAATGTGTTAATGTTTGTCTTGCTTTTCATAAGGTTTATCATTTCTGTGTATATTATTAAGCAATGTCATACGTTATGCTTTGTGAACTGTATATGGAATAGCAGTGTATTTTTCAGTAATTTCCTTTGTTCACTGTAATTTTTCATTGTTGATGCTTCTAAGTGCTGTTCATTTTCACTGCTGTATCATATTCCACAATGTGACTAGGGCAGCTTTTTCCCTTGATAGAGGTGTGTTTGGATGGCTTTCAGGTGTTTTCTATTTCTACAATCACTGCCTAAATATTCTTGCCCCGTATATGTCTCTTGGAGAAGACCGTGCAAGGGCATTTCTGGGGCAGACATGCCGGAGAAGGCAAGTGTGAGGCCACAGAGGGGCGTGTCTAGCTTTTTATGAAATACAGTCTCTTAACAGGAGCAACAGCAGTGGATACTTTGCCAGCAGTTGATCTTTTCCACCTTTTGGATTTTTGTGGCTCTGCTGAATTTGTTTCTTGAATTATTGGATGTATCCACAGTACTTTGTTTACTTAAGTTTTGTAACGTTTTGCACGCGGACTTATCTTCCTTGGAATTTTATGTGGGGAGATATTTTGAGGACAGGGTTGCATTGTTTCAGCAAAGATGTTCACTCACATGGGGTAGAGGTGAAGTGAGCAGCCGCCTGGTGCCACGTCGATTTGACCCATGCTCTCGAGGTCTTCCAGCACGAACTCTTGGAGGACTGCTTCTCATCAGTTCTCAGGGTCAGTGATTTTCCCTCCACCCAGCACCAATGCAGGGACAGCTGCTCTCCTTGCTGCTCCTGCTCTGAGGTGGGCTTTTATTTTAAGTCTAAGATGTCAGATTTCTGACCTCATTTTGGAGAGACATCCGGTTTTGTTTCTGATGCCCCATCCTCTGTGCAACTGTCTAAACAGAAAAAAAAAAAATTCCACTTTGGTTCCTGCCAATTCTTTATTGACTGCTGTGGATTCCATCCTTCAATGCCAGCTCAGTAATGCACTTACAAAGATGCATTTTTGTAGGTTTTACCCAACATCTCAGTTGTTTTTGTTGGGAGAGCTATTTAGTGTCCCTTATGTTGAAAGTTGGAAGCACCTGGCAACACCATAGGTGAGAGAGCTGCTCTTACCCCTTTCCATCATCTTCATGCTGGGTCCAGGACTTCTTTTCCTCTGTGATTAAGATGCCACAATGGGCTGGGCATGGTGGCTCATGCCTGTAATCTTAGCACTTTAGGAGGCCAAGGTGGGTGAATCACCCGAGGCCAGGGGTTCAAGACCAACCTTGCCAACATGGTGAAACTCTGTCTCTATTAAAAGTACAAAAAATTAGCCCGGCATTATGATGCATGCCTGTAATCTCAGCTATTTGGGAGGCTGAGGCAGGAGAATTGCTTGAACCGGGACCCGGCAGGCGGGGGTTGCAGTGAGCCGAGATCATGCCACTGCACCCCAGCATGGGCTACAGAACGAGACTTTGTCTCAAAAAAAAAAAAATATATATATGTATATATATATATATATATATATATATATTTGAAGTATTATCCAATGAGAGCAGGTGTTCCGGAAGACCTCATTTAAATACAGAATCTGAATGGGGGCCCATGTCACACCTGCCATTTTTTCATCTTTGCAGCTGGGCTTTTCTCCTCTTCTCTGCTGGACTCTGCTGTTTCCCACAAGGTCTTCAGAAAGTCTGCCCTGAATCCTACAACCAGGAGATGAGAAGCACAGAGTGACACCAGCAGGAGAACATAAAGATGCAGTGATAGTTGTCCTCCTTCTGCAGAGTCCAGAGCAGTGCACGCCTACTGCTGGTGCCCTCGCTAAGCCTGGGGGCCAGCATGCCCGATGATAGTCTGGGAGTGCTGCAGTCAGGGTCCCCACAATGGACACCCAGCCTGTGCCCTTGCACTCTACTTGAGCGTGGCCATTGTCACCTCAGAGCCTCTGGGTACAGAGCAATGCATCCTACCAGAGCTGCATGTGAGGAAGGACCACGTGAGTCCCGGGAAAGAGCTGAGGCCCTGCAGGGGGAGGTGGCCAGGACCGAGACCTGATGCCTGTGTGGAGAATCATCTGTGGGTGTGAGTGGCACTGTGGGGTCAGTTCCCGGGTTCTGCTGCTCCCCCTCCTCAAAGATCAGTGTCCGAGCAGAGGCTGGCGTGTGTGTGGCACCTGGAACTGCAGGGCCACCACCCATGTGTGAGGCCATCATGGGGACCTGAACATGGTGTCGTCTGCAGACCCCACCCATCCATTAGCCCCAATTCCTGGCCAGCTTCTGCCAAGGTGAGAGGGTGGAATCTGGAAGGTGGGCGTAAGCTGAAGCCTGTCCCCCAGTGGCTGACATACAGTGGTGACACTCTCTGTGTGGGGGAAAGAAAGAGAGATCAGACTGTTATTGTGTCTATGTAGAAAGACGAAGACATAAGAAAGTCCATTTTGATCTGTACTAAGAAAAATTCTTCTGCCTTGAGATGCTGTTAATCTGTAACCCTAGCCCCAACCCTGTGCTCACAGAAGCATGTGCTCTGTTGACTCAAGGTTGAATGGATTTAGGGCTGTGCAGGATGTGCCTTAGTGAAAATGTGTTTGCACCTCCTGGGCTCCAGGCTGCCAGCTGCCTGCCCAGGGTCTGAATGTCCTACTGTGACCTGTTTCCTCACCTGGCCCAGAGGACAGATAGGGAAGGCTTGTTTTGAGGATAAGGCAGGGTAATCCCTGTAAGCCTTCATTAGCTTGCCTATCCTCCAGGTCTTTTTGATTTCTTTTTTCTCTTCTTTGTTATGAAACTCTGGAGAATTGTCCTCCAGCATGTCTTCAGCTGGGGAGGTGGAAAGGCTGGACCTTGCCCTTGACTTCAGGGCCCCATCTGGGTGCCCCCTCCTCCTAGGGTTTTTAAAAGCATATACTTGGCAACATACCCTGTACCTGAGAGAGCTGCAGAGAACCTCCTGCATGTCCAAACCAGCACACTTTGTTCCCTGACCCCAGGCCCTCATCACACCCCAAAGCCCAAATACTTTCAGGTGGCCAGCTTCAGACAAGAGTCTGAACTCAATGCTTGCTTTCTGGGGTCTACACAGGCCCATATGTGGGGCTACCTCCATTCTACCCCTGTGCCTCCCCCAATCCATTAGGGGCCTCAACTTAGTGATCCCTAACCGGGAGCAATGTTCCCTAGGCAAGGAATGCAGTACTCCCCAGGATGCTGGCGTGGCCATGTCCCAATGGACATCAGTCCTGGAGCAAGAGGTCCAAGGCAGGGAGTTTCACCCCCCATTTCACCAGGTGTGGTGACCTTTCTGGGTTCCTAGCCTTCAAGATGGGATTTTTACACTGTGCCACAGTGGGGGAAACCGAGGCACAGGGTCCGGTGAGCGGTAAAGAAGGAAAACCTCTGTGACTAGGAAACATGGCCCTTGCCCAGCACAGCCGCTCCAGGATAGCACCCTTTGAGATGTATTGCTGAGCTGTTCTTGGCACGTGGCATGGCACTGTGGTGGAGGTCAGCAGCTTGTGGAGTTGGGGGTGGGGGTGCTGGCAGGAGCAGGTAATTTTGGAGCCACCATGGGGAGGAAGGGGACATTGCCCCTTTCCCCACACCTTGGGCACAGCAGCAATTTTCTTCTCTGATGTGTGTGGGCACCAATGCCTATGTGGGTGTGGGTGCGTCCTCCCCTTTTGTTGATGAAGAACCTTCCCGCAGCCGTTGGGGTGGGTATGGACACCACGTGTGCCTGGCAGCAGGGTGGTGCCTGCGGAGGCTTGGCTACTATATGTCTCACTGCCCCCTCCCCAGGGGAAGGAGACCCTGTGCCCTTAGTGCCCCTCATGCCCAGTCCCTCACATTCTTCACTTGGCATCCCCCTGCCTGATTCTCCCAACTCAGCCCCTGCCAGGTTTCTCCAGGCCCTGTGGGCCCTGGGATGGGATCAAAGGAGGCAGCAACTGTGCTGCCTGCCTCTGCCTGAAGTCGGGGATCCCTGGCCGCTACTGGCATCTGGTGGGCAGGGTAGGTGGGGAGGTCAGGGGTCAGCTTTTCCACTCCCCAGCCTGCACTGCCTAAGTCACCAGGTGTAACTGGCCTGGAGGCTGATCTGTGTCCTCCACAGTCCCTTGATGCATTATATTGAAGCCAATCCTTGTGTGAATGACAAGACCTGTTGTTACCGCCCAGATCAAACCAGAACCGAAAGACTGTTGCACTTGGGCCCAGAGCCTGGGGCTGAGGCTGCCATGACCACTCTGTTCTCTTCCTTCTGTTGCGCTTGGGCCCAGAGCCTGGGGCTGAGGCTGCCATGACCACCCTGTTCTCTTCCTTCTGGGGTCCCCAGGAAGCTCCCAGGACTGAATGATCCCCACAAAACCCAGTGGCCAGGATGGGAGGGCTGGAGGTCAACTGCCCCCCCGCCCCTACCACCACAACCAAGAGGCCCCCATGGAGGTTGGCCCTGAGCTGTGGGTCCCTGTGGGATGCAGGCTCCCACGGATACTTCAGGGGATGAGCATGGGTCCTCCTGGCTGACAGGAGCCTGGTGGGCACTGGGTGTGTGGGGCCTGTGTAGGTGGGTTGGACAGCACTGGGCCTAGCCAGGGAACCAGGGACTGGTGTGACCAAAGTGGGCAGCAATATGTTGCCAGAACCAAAACTACAGTGCAACCAGCCCAGCTGGTAGGGAGAAGGAGGCCTGCCTAGCAGGACCATCCACCCCTGTCCTGGCCCCAAGCCCAGACTGACTGCCTGCCTGTACTGGACATTGCCTGGTCCGGGAGGCCTGGGCATGATGGTCAGGTGGTGTGTCCCTGGGTTCCAGGCCTTGGTGGTCCCTTGGGAGCTGAGCATCCTCTGGGCAGGAGGAGGGCCTGCGGTCCACTGTTTGCATCTGCCCCTGGGGGTTTGCCCCCACCCCAGCTTCTCAGCCCATACGGGGATGTGGCCAGGGCTCCTCACCTGCTCTGTGGCTCCAGTTCTGATTAGCTCACTTGGTGACTCTGACAGCTTCCTCCCCAAAGCTTGGGTCCTCATCTGTGGGAATGGGGTGTCCCAGGCCCCCTGCAGGCAGGAACCCACCCCCAGCTCCTCTGGTGGGCCCTCCTGGGCTTTCTTACCTACTGGCTTGTGAGACCCAGTTGGCCAAACTTGGTGTCCTATTTTTATTTTGGCCTTTTTCTTAGTGTGTGTTTTCTGTAACTACTGCTGTGTAGAACCTCTATATGAGTTTTAGGTAGAGAATCTTGCCCACCCAGAGGTCCCCCACCCCAGAGAGCCTCCATTCAGCACCCCCGGGCTGGTCCTGCCTGTGCTCCGCTTGGTGTGAATGTTGAGTGTGACCGATCCACACGGCTGCTTGACCCTGCATCTCCTTCCTTCTTGTTGCTGAGGCCAGTTCTGTTCTCTCTTTCTCCACCTGAACTGCACTTGAAGCCAAGATGAAGGATGAGAAGTGGTTGCTAAGAAGGACCCTCCTGCAGCGAATCTGCTGTGAGGAGGCTGCACTGGCCCAGCCTGTCATTTCCTTCTCTAAGCTCATTCCAGAGGTCGGCAAGGGGCAGCCTGTCCCTGCCTGCTCTTGTGGCCCGTGAATCAAGAATGGATTTTACATTTCCAAATGGTTGAACAAATAAAAAAATAACACTTCATGACACTGAGAAGTTTCCATGTCCATAAGTAAAGTTTTATGGGGGTGCAGTCATGCCCATCTCTTCACAGGCCACCTGCAGAAGGCTGCTGTGTCGTGCAGCCATGGCAGAGTTGCATCCTTGAGGCAAAGATCAGTTGGCAAAGCTGAAAATACTGACTCCTGGCTCTTTAGGGAAACAGTTTCCAGTCCCTGGTTTAAGGGCTGTGTGGCAGGACCCCAGGATCTTGGTCAGATTGTTCTTCACTCAGGGCATGCTGTGGCCTTTGCTAGTATGTCTGCAAAGTTTGAGTGCTATGGTGCCTCTCATGGGGGCGTTGAGCTCTGTTGTGCTAGATTTCAGGGTGTCTGCCTCATGGTCATCTGTCTCACCAACAGAGACCCTGTGGCCAGGTTCAAACAAGCAGAAACAGTTGGTCTTTGGCAGCAGGGATACCTTAGAGCTGAGCTGACACCCACCCTTAGGTGGTCCCATGATACCCATTGTCTGGGTCAAGGTTGGGTCAGGGCTGGTGTCCTGAACTGCCGTGCGATGTAGATCATAATAGCTGGGGGGGGGGGGAGAGGGGGCTATTACTCCCCACATCGCGGGTGCCTCACCCCCTGCGATGGGGATCTTAATAGCCAATTACTCCCCCACAGCAATGTGTGTCCATTATTAGCAGTCTCTTTTGTTCAGGATATTAGGAACAATTTCACAGGTTGTGTATACACAGCCTGCGATCGGAGAACGAATAACCCAATCTGCACCTCTGGATATTAGGAACCATATCACACAATGGGTGTACACTTTTTGGGAGATTTGGGATAATGTCATCCTGTGTTTCCCTGAATATTCGGAGACATATCACAGGGCGGCTGTACACCCACTACTCTCTTGGCAGGAACATCATACTTTACCTACTGGAAATTAGGAGCAATATCACAGACTGGGTTTCAAGCCACTGTCATATTGGAAGTTAAATCATGCTCTCCCCCACAAGTTATGAGGAACAATATCACAGGGGGGTGTGTACCTTCTCCAGTAGTGGGAGTACCATCACCATCTCTTCCTTTAGATGACAGGAACAATATCACAGGGTGGGTGTACACCCCGTGTGTTTTTGGAAGCAATGCCATTATCTCTTCTTCTAGGTTTTACGATTCATATCACAGGTGGGGTGTATACCCCTTGTTATATTGGATGGAATCTCATTCTCTTTCAACCTGTATCTTTAGAACAATATCCCATAGGGGCTGTCCATCCCTTCAATATTTGTACTAATACCATCTTCTCCTTTCCTGGATATAAGAAACAATATCACAGGAGGGGTGTACACCCCTTGCAATACTGGTAGTAATATCACCTCTCCCCTGTGGTTATTAAGGACAAAATCCCAGGGTGGCTGTAAGGTTCCTACTTTATTGGGAGTAATATCATCCACTCACCCCCTGGATAAGAGGAACCATATCACTGAAGAAGTGTCCACCCCCTTTGATATTGTCAGCCATGTCATCTTCTTCCCGCCTGGATATTAGGAACGATATATCCTAGGGTTGGGGGCGGTGTACACCCACTGCGATATCGAAAGTAAAATCAGCCTCTTTCCCGCTGGGATATTAGGAACTCTATCACAGGGTGTGTGTGCACCTTCTGGGATATTGGGAGTACTATGAGCCTCCACCCCGCTGCATATTAGGAACAAATATACGGGGGGCAGGGTGGTTACAGCCCCTGTGATATTGAAGCAATATTCTTCTCTTTCCCCTGTACATTAGGAACTACATCACAGGGGTCTGTACACCTTCTGTGATATTGGGATTAATGTTATCCTCTCCCCCACTGAATGTCAAAAACAATATCACAGAAGGGTGTACACCCCCTGCGATATGGCCAGTAATATCATCGTCTCTACCTTTGGATACTAGGAACAACATCACAGAGGGTGTGTACACTGCCCTGCAATATTGGGCATAATGTTATCCTCTCTTCCCCTGGATATTAGGAACGATATCCCTGGTGGTGGGGGGTGGAGTACATTAAGAACAATATCACTGGGTGGGTGTACACCCCCTGCGATATTGGGTGTAGTATCATCCTCTCTTCCCTAGGATATTAAGAACAATATCACAGGACGGGTGTAGAGCCACGGCCCCTGAGTGATTGGGAGCAATAGCATCTTCTCCCCCTCTCTATATAAGGAACAATATCCCAGGGTGGGTGTACATCCCCTGCGATATTGGGCGTAATGTCATCGTCTCCAACGTGGATATTGGGCATAGTGTCACAGGGGGGTGTATGCCTTCTTCGATATTGGGAGCAATATCATCCTCTCCCCTCAGGATTGTAGGCAAAATATCGAAGGGGTTTTACAACTCGTGCGATATGGGCAGTAATATCATCTTCTCCCCACTTAGATGTTAGGAACTGCATCACAGGCAGCTGTACACTTCTTGCGATATTGGGAGTCATATCATCCTCTCCCATCATGGATATTAAGAACAATATTACAAAGGAGGTGTACACCCCCTGCCATATTGAGAGAAATATGTTGCTCTCCCTTTCGGGATATTAGGAACAATATCGCAGGAGGTGTGTATAACCACTGCGATATTGGGAGTAATATCATCCTCTCCCCCTGAATATAAGAAACAATATCACAGGAGGATGTACACCCCCTGTGATATTGGGAGTCATATCATTTTCTCTCCCTCTGGATATTCGGAACAATATCACAGTGGGTGTGTACACCCTCTGCGATTTTGCCACTAGTATCATCGTCTCCCTCCCAGGATATAGGGAACCATATCACAAGGAGGTGTACACCCCCTGCGATATTGGGAGTGATATCTTCCTCTCCCCCGCTGGCTATTAGGAACAATGTCACAGAAGGGGTGTACACCCCTGCTCTATTGGGGGAGTGATATCTTCCTCTCCTTCCCTGGATATTAGGAACAATGTCACTAGGGAGTGTACACCTCCTGCAATATTGAGACTAATATCATCCTCTCGCCCCCTGGATATTAGGAACCATATCACCGGGGTGGTGTACATCCCCTGCGAAATCGGAAGAAATATCATCCTCTCCACCTTTGGAACACTTTTTAACATAGCTTCGTATGTGGGGAGGACTCGAGTGATTAATCGAATGTTTCATCAGGTGCGGTTCTTCTGTTTCCCAGTTTTGACACAACATTTGGTGAAATTTCCAGGGACTCCTGTGGTCAGCTTCACGGTTTCACTCTGTCACTTTCTAATGCAGTATTCTTTGGGAGTCTTTCAAATTAAGCGCCATCATTTAAAAATAAGTTTTATAATATGCAGTTTCAGGTTAATTCTTTACCTTTGTGTCTCAGGCAGTGGCTCCCCACCTGTGAGTAGTCAGAAAGGTTCACGCAGTTTTCCAGGGCGGCCTTTGCATTTACTGGAACTATTAAGAGCTCGTTCCTGCTTCGGCCGCGATTGACACGCAGTGCGCGTGAGGCCGTGCGTGGCTTAGCGTCTTCTGCAGGCTTAGAGGTCACTTTCTGTTCTTCCCCAAGCCTGCTCTGCTGTGCCGAGTGTTCACTGCGGGCGACGGTCACACTGTCTGGCACAGGCCACCGATGCCACAGGGCAGACTCCACGTAGCGGAGCCTGCAGAATGGCAGAGCCCGGCCTCCTCGCCGCCCTTCACAGGGGGAGCAAAAAGCGCAAGCCTGTGATCAGAGCTGTGCTAGCCCAGAAAGCCTCCGAACAGGTTTAATTTAGGAATCAGCTCCTACCAACTGCCCATGTTTAGGATGTGTTTGAGTTTTTGTGATTTTTCCTGCACTGAAGCTACTGGGCTGGCTCTGAGTCACTGTCATGGGACTTCAGGTTGCCCCGACGGGAAGCGGAGGGGGAGGAGGGCCGCACAGAGGCTTGCGGCCGTGATAATGA
>NC_065588.1:8163694-8239271 GCF_024542745.1 Macaca thibetana thibetana
CATCTTAAGCTTGTTTTTCCATCTTCCCAGTTCATTGAAAAAAATCTCTTATGCTTTCTATTTTCCTAAGACACACACACACAGAAGAGAAGAACCATGAGGACAGGGGCTCTTGTTTTCCCAGATCTGAGCCTGGCCCTCAAACACTAGTCGAATTCATACTAGCACGATATCCAGAGGCAGAAATGCAAATATCCCCACGACCTCAAATACCCTAAGGATCTAACAGGCCGAATGGCCCATGTAACTATGGTTTGTTTTGGGCCACTCCACTGGTGTCCAAATCCGTGTCCAAGTGAGCTCTTTAATTTTGGGACTTTTCAGACAGCTGGGTTTTTTTTTTTTGTTCTGTTTTGTTTTTATTAAAGGGATCTGTTACAGTTACAATTAAGAATATCCCAGGCCGAGTGTGGTGGCTCTTGCCTGTAATCCCGGCACTTTGGGAGGCCAAGGTGAGCGAATCACCTGAGGTCAGGAGTTCAAGACCAGCCTGACCAACATGTTGAAACCCCATCTTTACTAATACAAAAATGAACCAGCCATGGTGGCAGGCACTTACAATCCCAGCTACTCAGGAGGCTGAGGCATGAGAATGGTGTGAACCAGGAGGTGAGGCTGCAGTGAGCCAAGATCACACCACTGCATTCCAGCCTGGGCACCACAGCAAGACTCTCACAAAAAAGTAAAAATAAACCAACACATCCACTTATGTCTTCACATCTTCACCAATGTCAGATACATCGGTTAAAAGAAAAATAGTATGAAACCATGTTTTTAAATTTCAGTGTTGAATTTAACCATATCTTTTAAGAAGATATGAAGATAGAAGGTCCCCAAGGATCGGGGGAGAAAAAAGCACAGTTAAGAAAATTTTAAAACCTCAGGAGAAAAACAAGTATGGGGCAAGAACTCAAGGCAAACTTTTTCTTTGCGCTTTAATTTCAAAAGAACAGAGATGCCCAAAATATGAACTCTCCCATCTGCATTTTATATTCCTCTACGTCCTTTGAAATGCTGGAGATGGGATCCCAGGTTCCAAAGTGCCTGGCCATGGTTCACATCAGGTGGCATCTTTCACAGCCGTTTACTCCCCTGACTGTGCCTAGAGAGCTCTGTGGCCCAATTTACACAAAAATGTCCTAATTTACACACGTTCATCACTTCGAACAAAGTCTCAAGAAATGAGACGAATAGACACTCCACAGACACAAGTATTCTCTTCCAGAAAGTGTCAGGTTCCCATGAGCCAGGCAGCTTGGTTACAGAAAGCACTGGCTGACTTGCTGGTTTAATGTTAAATGCATTTAAAATGTTATGTGGTCCGACCCCCCTCCCAGTGGGTGTGCATTGAGCTGGCTGCAGTAGTGATGCACACTGACCATGTTCTTTCCTTTGGTTTTGCTTTAAGCAGAGCACCCCACACCCAGGAAGAGGCCATAGGACAGCATCGAGGTCTAGGACAGTTCTCAGGAGAGCTGCAGGCTAAGTGCCTTGTCCACAAATAGTCTCTCATTTCAGAGGAAATCACTGAAGAGAGTTCATAACACGTGAATTTTAAAAATTCATATTTCTAATTTCATCCCATTAGAACTGAATAACAGATGTGCACCTGCTCCAATGAGAGGACACTCGGACACGAGGACAGTCCCTCACAGGTCCTTGGCCTCCACCTCCCACGTAGAAAATGTCAGCTCAAGCCAATCACAGCGCAGTGCGATTTTCTATAAATAACGTGCACGCCTGCATCTGAGCTGAGATGTGAATGTCTGGAATGTGCCTGCCACGCCCAGGATGAACTGCAGCAGCTGTGGGGACACAAGCCGCTAAGGAATCTGATTTGGAGGGAACTCAAGGCAACTAAAACCAGTTCCACTGTTTTTCTTGGCAAGGCTTGACCAGGCAAGCTGTTATCACTGTTGCTAATTTATGGTAATTGGGATGGGGACTTAACAGTAAGTAATTAGAGCAATTACAGAATTTGCTACTCATTTACAATGGCACCGATTCCTGAGAATGGAAGAACTGTTGCCCAGGAATAGAGTTCAACAGGTCCTCCCCACGCCCCAGGAAACATGGCATTTCCACGCACCCCTGCTTTGGTCCCCCGGCCACCACCCTCCTGATCTCGGCCATCTGATGGCATCACTCCCCACAGCTGGAAACACCTGACCGCTTATCACCCTCCCATCTGCCCTGCCTTCCTCCAGCCCGGGATATTCAGGGATACCCACATACAGGACCAGGATACCAGGGTTATCCTAAACCAGTGCCTGCATTCGAAGTCCTCCACGGAGGACAATCACCAACGGTCAATACTCCCAGAACCTTCCACCTCAAAATGGGAGCACGTCTGGATTCAAACTGACAATGCTGCATTCTCTTTGCCATGTACACACGGAGGCATGTCAGGTTCCACCTAAAGGTATCATCAGGTTCCACGCTGGTCAGGAGCCCAAGCCTAGTCACTCTGTATGATCTCACTTCACCATCCACAGAGAAGCCTGCAGTTTTTCTCTGGTGCATGTTGTGGATAGTGGATGCATTTCCCATGAAGACTCGGAGACAGGAGCCTGGCCAAAGAGGCCAGTCACCCCAGCCCCTGCAAGGCCTGGACCTGCCCCTCTGGTGTCTGCACACAGTACCACAAGTCTAGCAGTGCTGGCTCTGTGGTGGGATCCATCTGGGCCTGCAGAGGACCCGGGGCACAGGAACCGTGCAGCCTGGCTGCAGCCAGATGCCTAAGGGATCCCCACAAGGGTCTCCAGCTGAGGTGCCCTCACCACAGGCAGAGCCATGCAAGAGAACTGCCTGCTGAACTGGAAACGTCCCAAACTGCTCAGCCAACTCAAAGGCAACAGCCACCTACAGCTGCTGAGCCCCGAAACGTGGCCACTAGACCCAAAGGGCTGAATCTGGAATTTAACCTGTGAAGTTCTTTTCCAGTGTGATTAGCTATGTAATCAAATCTTTATTCTAATTAAAGGAGTCTCAGGCTATGGGATCCCTTGTCGGGCATCACAGCTCCAGGGAGTAAGAATGGGAAGGAGAGGCCCAGAGCCTCTCTCCATTCTCCACGCTAATTCAACACGTCATCATAAGGACAGGCACTCCAGCAGGAGAGGTGTGCATGGGAAGAACTGGGTTGGCCCTGACACAAGCATGACCCCCATGGCATCACAGCTGCCTCAGCCAACAGGCAAAAGACAATGATGCCCACCTGGACAGGCCACCGGATGTGATGAGGCACCCCAAGCCCTAGTCCCACAGCAGCCAGAGACCACCCGCTGCTCATCCTGGGTGAAACAGGCAGAGCTGCCCGAGCCCTCAAAAGCAAGAATTAAGGAGGCAATTCCCGCGATTCCCACGACACACGTGACACTCCTCAGAGACAGACACAAGCTTCGCTGTGAAAGTGCAGAGGACGGTGCAGTCCCTACGCAGGCTGCTTCTTCCAACGATTGGGGAAGAAACCAGATCCGTTTCCTTGTAGGAGAATCATTTAGTACCGTGATTAGACAGAAGACAGAAGGTAGCTGATGTTATCAAGTCACCAAGCACCGCATGGCTGCTTCTCCGAGGGGGGCCTGGAAACTTGCAGCCACCTGCGTAGGGGCCGCAGTGTTTACAATGGAGATACGTCTGACTGAGGTCTGGCTTCCTCAGGGAAGCTAAATTTGAACCTTCACCACTGAGGAATCGGTCATTTACAGTCACTCACCCTCAATGCAGAAGAGGGCTCAAGACACTGCACCAGACTTCAACACTCAGGGTTAGGGTCAGGGTCAGGGTCAAATTCACAAGTTTTACAAAATGTATTTACTTGGGATGCCAGAAAAGATGTAACGTCACACACCACCCCCCCACCCCCCAGGGTTTGCTTAGCCCCTTCACCAGTGGATCTCACCAACAGATGACACATCCAGGCCTCATCCACGGCAGCACAGAAAAGCACTTGGGAGACAGCCACTCCCACCAAGCTTCCTGGCTTTGGTGTTTAAATTCTGCATCTCATATGTGAGATTACACTCCTCTGAACAGACATTGTGACTGTCATTTCACCCAAAAGGGCTTTAGGAAATGACACGCGGTCCAAACGCCAGAGGCCGCCGGCTGCCTTACTCCAGCCTAATTCCTTTGTGCCTCTATGGAGGCTTCACAGATACAGCCCGGTCACATTAATGACCGTATGAGAAGCTCAGGGCATAGACGAACTCAGTGCTGAATTTTTCCACTTATCGCCCCTTTGTTTTGTCAAGAAGACAGCTGAGAAAGGCTGGGGCAGATCATCTCCTCCAGTGTAATGGCTCCACCCACTTCTCTTCAACCCAGGTCACCCCCTCAGTCACACACTTTTGAGAAATCAAAGCAATTCTGTTCTCTTCACTCTGGGTTCCAAGTACTAAATTCCTCCATTTTCTCAATTAGATTATCAAGCAGCCGTTTGTAATCTGGACTGCAATCTGATACAAAATGTAAAGCTAATTTAGGTTGTGGTAATAGCTCCTATTTACATTATAGACAAGGCATGAATGATAACTTTAATCTGTTTGTTCATAGGATCAATTTTGTAAATAAACCAACTATTCAAGCAATGATTGTCTTCAGTCAGATGCAAATTTGCTCATAAAAGATTTTCCAGTAGGAATTTTTAAATCCATGGTCTGTATTTCCTGAGCCTGTCTCTGCACCTTCCGCAGAGTGCACAGCAGGACTTCCCAGGGCATCCCATCAGCAGGCCCACTGAAGAGAACCAGCCCGCAGCCCCCAGTCCACGAATCAAGTCCGAGCCCCAGCAGCCCTTCGTCCAGCTGAGGCTTCCTCACCAGCACAGCACCCAGAGGTCCTTCCAGGCTTAATGCCACGTGTGCGTGCAGACTGCTGGAGGACCACAGTGGACATTCTACAAATGCAAATTCCCTCCTGCAACAGCCCAACAACCCTCTGTACTTTCCTCAAAGTACCCATGCCAGGCAGGCGTAGAGTGTCTAATGGGGTGCCTAGGAATCAGCATTTAACACAACTCTGATGAATAAACAAGTTTGAGAGGCCGGTCAGTGAGAGGCTGCCGTGGCCTCCACTCATTTGCAGGCTCTGAAGAGACAGATTCTGGTAAAAGGCCAGATAGGACAAGGATGGGGAGGTGGAAGGCAAATTACAGGGACCACCAACCACCCTGCCACCCCCACTGAGACTGTGATTTAAGGAGAGGCAAAGCCAGGGAGAAAAGATGCCCACACCACGTGAGGGACTGAGATTTCACCTAAAGTGTGCAGCATGTGGCTGAGGGCCAAGGTTGGGCAAGCCAGGAGCACAGAATGGGGTTCACAGGCCCAGAGGTGCCCCCCCACACCCAGACCCCACGCAGACCTCCCAAGCACTGCCTGTGTCTCCTGCCTGGTTTATTTCCTGCCCCCCCTTCTACTGTTTTGGTTTCTCGGCCGCCCATCACCACCACCACACACCCCTCTCAAGACTGGTGGACTGAAAAGAGCAGGTGGGGTAAGAGCTGGGCTCTGGGACCAACGTCCTGCCTGAGACATGAGTTCTAACCCACCCAGCTGTGATGTGAGCCTGTGAGATTTCTCAAATGAGAAATGGAAAGGTAACTGAACCCACGTCCCAGGGTGACTGTGGAGACTGAGATCACATATAGCCACACCTCGGCATCCAGTACACGTGGGACACCAGCCGTGTTGCCCCTGATGGGAATCCCTCTATGCCCCCTTTGCTACCAGAGTCAACTCCCAGAAGTAGCTGTGGAGGGTGCGTCCTCCATTCCCACTCCACTCACCTCCCATGGCTCCACGCAGTGACCTGCCATGCAGCGGCCACCAGCAAACGCGGTCCCACTGGATAACTGACCATCCCCCCCCCCCCCCCCCTTTGGGGCGTCTTCCACTTGCAGTTCTGAAGCAGTCCGAGAAACTGCCTTCAAGGGCACTCACCTGTTCCTTATTGCACGTAATGACCTGCCACGCAGGACCACCAGCAAACCTGGCGCCACAATCCAGGCTCCAGGGAATAACTGACCCCCCCCCCCCCACCTTGGGTCTTCTTCCACTTGCGGTTCCGAAGAGGGCTGAGAAACCGCCCTCAAGGGCGCTCACTTGTTCCTTATTGCACGTAATGACCTGCCACGTAAGGCCACCTGCAAACCCGGCTCCACCGTCCAGGTTCTGGTGGGTAACTGCACCCCTCCCCTACTTCCCCCTGGGGTGTCTGGGAGGCTCAGAAACTGCCCTCCAAGGGCACTCATCTGTTCCTTATTGCACTAATACCTCGTTTACAGAAATCCACTTTGACTTCCAGCACTGCAGGTGTGACAATTTAGGAATCCTGCTTGCTTGCAAACTCCAAGAGCTTGAGGTCACGTCCACCTCACCAGCATCCCAGAGACCCAGTACTGTCTCACTCTGTTTAAAATTCCAAAATACTCTTTCAAAATGCTATTGGCATTTGGTTTGTGCATAAAATGCTAAAAACCTTCAAGTGTAACAAGTATCTTCAACAGTTTGATTCAATCATAACATGTGAGTTACATATCTGCCAAGTTGTAAAGCCTCATGCATTTATAACATTTTATGTATGGTCAAATGGTTCATTAATATAAATTATGAGAATCTCTAAGAAACAGTTTTTTTTCTGGCATTAGATGACCAAAGGAAAACTGGGTTCTGGCTGGCTTGCGGGTAGAGGCAGACATATCCGCTGACACAACCAAGCTCCTTGCCACTGACGTGGCCTCATCCCAGGCCCCTCACCCGGATGCCTGCACGCACCTGGAGGAGCAAGCTGACCTGCCCACATCTCTCAACTGCACAGCTGTTGCTCACACCGCAGATGGAGCTCAAGGCACGAGCAAGCCACCACACTAAAAATACCACGCAGCGTCCACGCCAGGTGACGGTGCTTTTCACTCCATCCCAAAGCCCCATGTGTGAGTTTACAGCCATGACTACTAAATGGATTTTTGGACCCTCAAGACATACTTTGTTTCCTTTATATGCAACAAAGTTACAAGACTATCCCTCACATATAGGCTCTGAAACTGTGGAATTATTATTTGGGAACAGAACCTCTGCCAGATCAGGATAAGCACTTGGGACAACACCCCGTGCCCTCGGTCCACACAAACCCATCCAGACCAGAGGCCTCCCGCACTGCTCTGGAATTTCTGTGGATTTCTATAAATGAGGTATTAGTGCAATAAGGAACAGATGAGTGCCCTTGGAGGGCAGTTTCTGAGCCTCCCAGCCACATGGCCACGTTCTGGCTGAAGCCACACCACCTCCAGAAACACTGTCCCTCGCCGAGGTGTGTGGCTTCTCCCTTTTTCCAGAACTTAAAACCTGAAAAGACAGGTCTGTGTAGAAAAACACAAACTACTTGCCATTCCTCTTCCCAGTTCAGGCTGTAGGAAGCTCATTTCAGCCCTCACTGTGTTCTGACTGTGGCTTGGTTCCCATAAGAAATAAAGTCCGAATTCTAGTCCCTGTCTCCTGGGTGGTGTGGCAGGCCTACATACCTTCAGTTACATGAGGAAAGGCGTGGCGAGCTCCCTTCCTTCAGTAAAACTGCACGGTTCCCAGAACCCTGATGCCATCCCCCTCACGCCACTGTGAACACCTGGACAGAGCACATTTCAATGCGTGCACCTTCGTGGACTAGTTTTCTATTTCTCCACTAAATCACCCCAAATTTAGCGCCCTAAACACTGACTTATTTTCTCACATTTCTGGAAGCTGGAGTCCAAAACAGGTCCCACCACCTAACATCGAGGTGTCGGCAGGGCTGGCTCTGGGAAAGCGACCGTCTCCTTGCCTCCCGCAACCTCTAGAGGCTTCCGCACCCCCTGGTCCATATGGCACCCACTGTCTTCAGGACCCACAGCGGCCCTGACGGCCCCTCAACAGGAAGACACAGAATGTCAGGAGCCCGGGCTCTAACGCTAGGGCCATGCCTCCCCACCCTCCTAGCTCCTCACGTACTCCCGTACGAGCTAATATAGATTCCACTTCAACTAGTGTCACCTGTGTAAGGGGTAAGTGCCCAGCTGTGAACTGGTTACTCTCGCCCACACAGACCCCGGGAATAAACTCACAGGCCATGGACCACTTCATAAGCAACAAATGACCACCTGCTCAGGGACCTCCATGGCCCAGCGGAGTCCTGTGGTGCCTCCCCGTGGGCTCAAGGGACCGGTGGCTGGGGTCTGCAGCGCCAGAGGGCCCTGGATAAAAAAGAAAGCTCCCATGTCGGGAGGCACCCACCTGCGGTTGGGTTCCCGGTACTTTAAGGAGCCCAGGTGGACAAGCTGTGAAGCGTGCAACTCCATCACCAGAATAGTGGCTGCACGTGGCGAGTGCACGGGTGGCCACCCCTCAGCCCAGCTGGCCGCGCTAAGCACATCACCGCCGTGACGCCCAATCAGACTCAGCTGCTGGCACAGTCCAGGCATCCGCCCCCAAGAACATTCTGGATCACGATTCACAGTAGTGATTGTGATCAGGGCCACACGTAGCTGAATGTATTTACAGGAGGACGCCACAGCCGATCTGGGTGGACTGAGAGCGTTTCCCACTGTACCTTCTTACAACACCATTTTATTTGCCCTTTATTAAATTTTATGGCTTTTTTCTGTTTATCTACTTTATGGGAGTGTTTCTTATTCTTATGACTGCAGCGATACTTCAAGCTACAACTATCAATGTGTAAAATTAGTTTGGAAGGCGCCTTATCATTAAACATTTCACAAGCAAGCAGTCAGAAGCACCCAACCCGGAGGCCTGTTTTCTTCTCTGAGCCAAACCTACATTGGACTCAAAGAAAACTGCACACGGAGAGGGGCTGGATCTCCAGCTCCCATTCCTGGGGGGCCTCCTGGGGAGCAGATATGGAAGGAGAAGCCCTGGGCTACGGCACCGTCTTACTAAAGAAAAGTCCATTTGGGTAAATGTAAGCACCAAACTGAAGAGATTAAGCAAACCATGAAAAGAGACCACTAACCACAGCTTCTCTAAAACAGAACTAAACTCCCTTTAGTTTGAATTGGAAAAGCAGAAGTGATGATCAGGATACAAAGAAAAAATGACAAAGTATCTGAACACAGGAGAATAAACAAGGGCCACTGTCTCTTCTTGTGTCAGCGGGAGCCTCACATCTAAGCTGGATTTAGAAGGTTGCTACTTTGGACTGAAAGTTATCCCCAACCCTAGTTTGTAAGCAAGCGGAGCAGAACGCTTCAGTTATTTCAAGGTTTAGCGGTAAAGCTCTGCAACTCTCACAACCATTTTAATTGGTGTGAATTTTAAAGTGACTCAATCTCTTGTCTGGAGCTTCTAACGGCTTAACCACGGGGTCATGTTGGAAAATTATTCCAATTGCTTTTGTTTTTCCTACTGAAGATGCATTTGAACGTTCTTGCAGTTTGCAGTTGGCTGGTTCTGATGCTTGGTCCTGAGGAGGCCCAAGTACCCGGAGAGGAAGAATCTGAAACCTCAAGACACTCGAGTGCTGTCTGGGGAGATGGAGGCCCCAACCCGAGGGCCACTGTTGGACTCAGCACGGGCGCAGGGCCGCCCTAGGCAATGGGCCACGTATTTGCCGCTTACAAAACAACATAAGCACACACCCCCAGGTGTGCACACACGCTCTGTACACGCTCACGTCTGTCCGTGCCAGCACCAGCAAACACTCCCAGGTGTGCACACATTCTCTGTACACGCTCACGTCTGTCCGTGCCAACACCAACACACAACCCCGAGGTGTGCACACACGCTCTGTACACAACTGTCCCTGCCAATGCCACCACATATCCCCAAGGTGTGCACACACATTGTGTACGTGCTCAAGTCTGTCCATGCCAACGACAGCACACACCCCCGAGGTGTGCACACACGCTCTGTACACATCTGTCCCTGCCAATGCCACCACATATCCCCAAGGTGTGCACACACATTCTGTACATGCTCACATCTGTCCCTGCCAACGCCAGCACATACCCCCAAGGTGTGCACACATGCTCTGTACACGCTCACATCCCTCCCAGCCAATATGAGCACACACCCCAGGAGTGCACACACACTCTGCACATACTCACGTCTGTCCCTGCAGCCTGAGTCAAACAGTCACAGAGAAGCATAGGAGGAGGAGGAAGGACGCGATGGGCACTGAGGTCCTGGGCCGGTTCCCCTCTCTACCTCGGGAGAGACCCCTCATGTGATCCTGCCATCACTCACCCTTCCACCTCCATCCTCTACCCTCCCACATGGATCAGGAGGACGCCCACTGCACAGAGCTGTGATGAGCATGAACAGAAGACGGCAGGAGCTCACGCCAAGGTGCTGAGCACGAGGCCTACGGAGTGCTTCTTTCTGCTGTGGCTGACATCATCAAACAAGAGGCTGACACGGCTCCTGCAGAGAATGTCACTCGTTGAGAAACTGAAACGTGTGACCTAGGAGCCTGTGAAGATCTAAGAACAAACCAACAAACCAAATGGCTTTGTTTGTTTTTCAAACACCATAGCCTGTTTTTTTTTTTTTTTTTAATGCTCTACCTTGGGTATCATTTAGTTTAATTTCAATGTAAGTCCAATAAATACACAAAATCATAGGACTGAGCATGGAGCATTGTTTCACTTCATGTCCTCCAGCCTTTAGGACACATTAAGGAAAGACAGGATTCCAGGATTCCCATTAGAAAGGCTGCCCTGAGGCACCTGCTGCGACAGCCAAATTGCAGCTGTTCATGCTGCCCCCAAGCTGCTTGGATGAAGCAGAAGATTCCGGAGGTCTCTTCTCTTCTGCCCCTCGACCAGGAGAGAAGGTTGGGGGAGAAAGGTGACAGAAGACAGGAAGAAGGAGGGGGGAGGGAGGGAGAGAGGAGGGGGGAGGGAGGGAGGAGGGGCATGTTCCATCCACCAAGGCAGCCGCACTGCAGAGAGAATGGAGGGTGTGTTGCCTCTCAGGACAGCAAGTTCAAGCTGTTTATAATTGGTAGCGTAAACAGGGACCAGCAGAGGACAGGGCTGTAATTGGAGGTGACAATGTTTTATTTTCATAGTTGATATTGGGGACTTGGACCTAAAGCACTGTGCCTTGCCCTTTCACCAGATGGGCCATGCCTCTCTATACTTGAGTCTATTTGACTAAATACCCGATATTGACTAGGAATTATGACGTGTAGGATACCCCTTACCACAGTAATATCGAATTCACGTTCGAAATGCAATTTGCTCAGGGACTGGCTTCTAACTCTGGGTGGGAATGTTAAGCTCAGTCCCGTTCAATTCAATAAGCATTTATCAAGAAACTCCTAGACCAAGAGCTGTGTTAGACACTGGCTATGGGGTGATGGAGATACCAAGATGTGGAATTAGAGCTCGAGAAGCTCAAATGCTTTCATTTAATTCCCTAATGCAATTACCTAGCTTCAACCTGATGGCTGTAATGTCTAAATTCACTTTTTCTTTATTCCAGTTCTACATAACAAAGCATAAATAATCACAGAGGAATGATTCTGTGTTGGACTATTCAGTGGACAGAGAAGAGCATTCTGACCCGCGTAAGACACTGTCTCTGTTCCTGGGGAGCCCGTGAGGTGGCTGCACGGAGCACACGCGTGAAGATTCGGGAGCAGGAGCGTCAGGTGATGGGAGGGGCACGGAGGCAGCACCAGGCAGATGCTTGCTGAGGGGCCACTGCAGCCGGGCTGGCCGGGAAGGTCACGGGAGCGGGCACAGGCATCTCCCTCCAGCTGCACTTGGTTTTCATGAGGACGCCTACAGGGAAGGGGATGACACTGAAATGCTGTGGCGCTGAGGGGAGGAGGGGAGGGACGCAGGGCTGAGGGCTGGCCACCACCCCTTTCGTCCATGCCCCTATGAACACTGCCAAAATCAGCCCCAATGGGGAGAAGTGAGGTGGGTGAAAGAGGTGGACAGACTTGGCTTCCATGGAATTCACAGATTCCAGTCATTAAAAATCCCGTCTGAGTTTTCATCTGGAAAACTTTGCAAATGCATTTAGGGACAAGAGGCAGAAGATGAAGCCAACACAGTTGGGCTCAAAACGCCGCCCTTCTCCTCTCTGCAGCCAGGACCCGCCCCGAGCCCCTGAGAGTGAGGACCCGGAGCTGCCCAGCTCAAGGGCGCGGCCCCTGACCAGAGGAAGGAGGCGAACAGCAGGGCCCCCAGCAGTGGATGGCAGGATCTGTGCTATCCCAGACCCAGGGCCCCAAGCAGAGAAGGCCTGGGGCTCCCAGCTGAAGTTTTGCTGTCTCCTCTGTCACCAAAGTCGAGAAGGACTGAGTGGGACCAACGCCGGACCTGCCGGCTCCTCGGTGGCTGCTGATGTGGCCCTCAGGCTGCGGGTGAGACCGTCTAGGGGAGCGCAGACAGCGGCGGCAATCACAGCCACGAGTGCTCCAGGAGCCCCAAAACACAAGCGCAGCCTGAGGAAGGCAGCGCCCGCTCAGATCCCCGTCCAGGCTTGTGTGCCACACTGGAGAGGCACACGGCACCAGAACATGGCGCTTTAAGTGTCTTTGTGGGGTGTAGGAACACAAAGTGGGGCCTCGAGTGGCTCAGAAGTCACTCCCACCAGCCCGCGGGGACCTGGGCGGCCCCTCTGGACGTGGCTGGTGTCTCTCCAGGGCGGGCTCCAAAGTCCCTTGGAGGAGGTGAGCTTGGGTCTTGCTCTGACCTGAGGGAGCCCCTGACAAGTATCCTGAACATGCAGGCACACAGCTGGCTGACTCATCTGAAGGGACCTGCTGAACCACGAGCCAGGGAAGGCTGGAGAGAACTCAACTAACACACGAACCCTGCCCAGGCACCCACCTATGGCGCCCACGAGAAAACTAGGGAAGCTGTGAAGACGGAGGTGTGCATGGGGCTGGGAGAACCCAGGGAGGAGCTGCACTGGGGACCGGGAGGGATGGAGGGCTGGGCCGCACAAGCAAATGAGGGAGGCACTCAGTGCCCTGAAGATACCACTGCACCCACAGTAGCAGGCCTGGCTGGCAGCAAGACCTTGACTGCAGGGGCCCAGGAGCACGTGTGTTTGGCAGGAGCTGCCCTCCTGAAGCCGCACTACGGGTACCGTCACTTTAGAGGCAGGTACCTGATACCAACGATGACAATCAAACATGCCACCCTGAATTACAGCCGTGTCCTCAGCGGGTCACTGTTTACACTGACAATTACAAAGAGCTTGAACTCGCTGTCCCAAGAGGCAACAAGCCCTTCATTATCATGGTGGCAAGCCTCTGTGCAGACCTCCTCCCCCGCGGCTTCCTGTCGGGGCAACGTGAAGTCCCATGACAGTGACTCAGAGCCAGCCCAGTAGCTTCAGTGCAGGAAAAATCACAAAAACTCAGACACATCCTAAACATGGGCAGTTGGTCGGAGCCGATTCCTCAATTAAACCTGTTCGGAGGCTTTCTGGGCTAGCACAGCTCTGATCACAGGCTTGTGCTTTCTGCTCCCTGTGAAGGGCGGCAAGGAGGCTGGGCTCTGCCATTCTACAGGCTCCGCTACGTGGAGTCTGCCCTGTGGTCTCGGTGGCCTGTGCCAGACAGTGTGACCGTCGCCCGCAGTGAACACTTGGCAGAGCAGAGCAGGCTTGGGGAAGAACAGAAAGTGACCTCTAAGCCTGCAGAAGACGCTAAGCCACGCACGGCCTCATGCGCACTGCGTGTCAATCGCGGCGGAAGCAGGAACGAGCTCTTAATAGTTCCAGGAAATGCAAAGTTCGCCCTGGAAAACTGCGTGAACCTTTCTGGCTACTCACAGGTGGGGAGCCACTGCCTGAGACACAAAGTTAAAGAATTAACCTGAAACTGCATATTATAAAACTTATTTTTAAATGACGGCACTTAATTTAAAAGACTCCCAAAGAATACTGCATTAGAAAGTGACAGAGTGAAACCGTGAGGCTGACCACAGGAGTCTCTGGAAATTTTCCAACTGTTGTGTCAAAACTGGGAAACAGAAGAACCGCACCTGATGAAACATTCGATTAATCACTCGAGTCCTCCCCACATACAAAGCTCTGTTAAAAAGTGTTCCAAAGGTGGAGAGGATGATATTTCTTCCGATTTCGCAGGGGGTGTACACCACCCCTGTGATACGATTCCTAATATGCATGGGGAGAGAGGGTGATATTAGTCTCATTATTGTGGGAGGTGTACACTCCCTAGTGATATGGTTCCTAATATCTAGGCAAGGAGAGGACAATATCACTCCCAATAGAGCAGGAGGTGTACACCCTTTCTGTGACATTGTTCCTAATAGCCAGCGGGGTAGAGGAAGATATTACTCCCAATATTGCAGGGGGTGTACAGCCTCTTGTGATATTCTTCCCTATATCCTGGGAGGGAGACGATGATACTAGTGGTAATATTGCAGGGGTTGTACACACCCAGTGTGATATTGTTCCAAATATCCAGAGGGAGAGAAAATGATATGACTGCCAGTATCACAGGGGGTGTACATCCTCCTGTGATATTGTTTCTTATATTCAGGGGGAGAGGATGATATTACTCCCAATATCGCAGTGGTTGTACACACCTCCTGCGATATTGTTCCTGATATCCCGAAGGGGAGAACATAATATTTCTCTCAATATGGCAGGGGGTGTACACCTCCTTTGTAATATTGTTCTTAATATCCATGATGGGAGAGGATGATATGACTCCCAATATCACAAGAAGTGTACAGCCACCTGTGATGCAGCTCCTAACATCTAAGTGGGGAGAGGATGATATTACTGCCCATATCACACGAGTTGTAAAACCCTTTCGATATTTTGCCTACAATCCTGAGGGGAGAGGATGATATTGCTCCCAATATCGAAGAAGGCATACACCCCCCTGTGACACTATGCCCAATATCCACGTTGGGAGACGATGACATTACGCCCAATATCGCAGGGGATGTACACCCACCCTGGGATATTGTTCCTTATATAGAGAGGGGGAGAAGATGCTATTGCTCCCAATCATGCAGGGGCCGTGGCTCTACACCTGTCCTGTGATATTGTTCTTAATATCCTACGGAAGAGAGGATGATGCTACACCCAATATCGCAGGGGGTGTACACCCACCCAGTGATATTGTTCTTAATGTAATCCACCCCCCACCACCAGGGATATCGTTCCTAATATCCAGGGAAAGAGAAGATAACATTATACCCAATATTGCAGGGCAGTACACACCCTCTGTGATGTTGTTCCTCCTATCCTAAGGTAGAGACAATGATATTACTGGCCATATCGCAGGGAGTGTACACCCTTCTGTGATATTGTTTTTGATGTTCAGTGGGGGAGAAGATAACATTAATCCCAATATCACAGAAGGTGTACAGACCCCTGTGATGTAGTCCCTAATGTACAGGGGAAAGAGAAGAATATTACTTTCAATATTGCAGGGGCTGTAACCACCCGGCCCCCCGAATATTGGTCTTAATATGCAGCGGGGTGGAGGCTGATAGTACTCCCAATATCCCAGAAGGTGCACACACACCATTGATATAGTTCTTAATATCCAGCGGGAAAGAGGCTGATTTTACTTTCGATACCACAGTGGGTGTACACCGCCCCCAACCCTGGGGTATCATTCCTAATATCCAGGCGGGAAGAAGATGACACGACTGACAATATCGAAGGGGGTGGACACCTCTTCAGTGATATGGTTCCTCTTATCCAGGGGGTGAGTGGATGACATTACTCCCAGTAAAGTAGGAACCTTACAGCCACCCTGGGATTTTGTCCTTAATAACCACAGGGGAGAGGGATATTATTACCAGTATTGCAAGGGGTGTACACCCCTCCTGTGATATTGTTTCTTATATCCAGGAAAGGAGAAGGTGATATTAGTACCAATATTGAAGGGATGGACAGTCCCCATGGGATATTGTTCTAAAGATACAGGTTGAAAGAGGATGAGATTCCATCCAATACAACAAGGGGTATATACCCAGCCTGTGATATTAATCGTAAAACCTAGAAGAAGAGAGAATGACATTGCTTCCAAAAACACACGGGGTGTACACCCACCCTGTGATATTGTTCCTGTCATCTAAAGGAAGAGATGGTGATGCTACTCCCACTACTGGAGAAGGTGCACACCCCCTGTGATATTGTTCCTCATAACTTGTGGGGGAGAGCATGATTTAACTTCCCATACGACAGTGGCTTGAAAGCCAGTCTGTGATATTGCTCCTAATTTCCAGTAGGTAAAGTATGATGTTCCTGCCAAGAGAGTAGTGGGTGTACAGCCGCCCTGTGATATGTCTCCGAATATTCAGGGAAACACAAGATGACATTATCCCAAATCTCCCAAAAAGTGTACACCCATTGTGTGATATGGTTCCTAATATCCAGAGGTGCAAATTGTGGTATTCATTCTCCAATCGCAGGCTGTGTACACACAACCTGTGAAATTGTTCCTAATATCCTGAAAAAAAGAGACTACTAATAATGGACACACATTGCGGTGGGGATTAATTGGCTATTAAGATCCCCATCGCAGGGGAGTGAGGCACCCTCCGCGATGTGGGGAGTAATAGCCCCCTCTCCCCCGCTGGCTATTATGATCTACATCGCACGGCGGTTCAGGACACCAGCCCTGCCCCAACCTTGACCCAGACAGTGGGTGTCATGGGACCACCTCAGGGTGGGTGTCAGCTCAGCTCTAAGGTATCCCTGCTGCCAAAGACCAACAGTTCCTGCTTGTTTGAATCTGGCCACAGGGTCTCTGTTGGTGAGACAGATGACCATGAGGCAGACACCCTGAAATCTAGCACGAAAGAGCTCAATGCCCCCATGAGAGGCACCATAGCACTCAAACTTTGCAGACATACTAGCGAAGGCCACAGCATGCCCTGAGTGAGGAACAATCTGACCAAGATCCTGGGGTCCTGCCACACAGCCCTTAAACCAGGGACTGGAAACTGTTTCCCTAAAGAGCCAGGAGTCAGTATTTTCAGCTTTGCCAAGTGATCTTTGCCTCAAGAATGCAACTCTGCCATGGCTGCATGACAGCAGCTTCTGCAGGTGGCCTGTGAAGAGATGGGCATGACTGCACCCCCATAAAACTTTACTTATGGACATGGAAACGTCTCAGTGTCATGAAGTGTTATTTTTTTTATTTGTTCAACCATTTGGAAATGTAAAATCCATTCTTGATTTACGGGCCACAGGAGCAGGCAGGGAGGGATAGGCTGCCCCTTGCTGACCTCTGGAGTGAGCTTAGAGAAGGAAAGGACAGGGTGGGCCACTGCAGCCTCCTCACAGCGGATTCGCTGCAGGAGGGGTCCTTCTTAGCAACCACTTCTCATCCTTCATCTTGGCTTCAAGTGCAGTTCAGGTAGAGAAAGAGAGAACAGAATTGGCCTCAGGAACAAGAAGGAAGGAGATGCAGGGTCAAGCAGCCGTGTGGATCGGTCACACTCAACATTCACACCAAGCGGAGCACAGGCAGGACCAGCCCGGGGGTTCTGAATGGAGGCTCTCTGGGGTGGCGGACCTCTGGGTGGGCAAGATTCTCTACCTAAAACTCATATAGAGGTTCTACACAGCAGTAGTTACAGAAAACACACACTAAGAAAAAGGCCAAAATAAAAATAGGACACCAAGTTTGGCCAACTGGGTCTCACAAGCCAGTAGGTAAGAAAGCCCAGGAGGGCCCACCAGAGGAGCTGGGGGTGGGTTCCTGCCTGCAGGGTCCCTGGGACACCCCATTCCCACAGATGAGGACCCAAACTTTGGGGAGGAAGCTGTCAGAGTCACTAAGTGAGCTAATCAGAACTGGAGTCACAGAGCAGGTGAGGAGCCCTGGCCACATCCCCGTATGGGCTGAGAAGTTGGGGCGGGGCAGATGCAAACAGTGGACCGCAAGCCTTCCTTCTGCCCAGAGGATGCTCAGCTCCCAAGGGACCACCAAGGCCTGGAACCCAGGGACACACCACCTGACCATCATGCCCAGGCCTCCCGGACCAGGCAATGTCCAGTACAGGCAGGCAGTCTGGGCTTGGGACCGGGATAGGGGTGGATGGTCCTGCTAGGCAGGTCTCCTTCTCCCTACCAGCTGGGCTGGTTGCACTGTAGTTTTGGTTCTGGCAACATATTGCTGCCCACTTTGGTCACACCAGTCCCTGGTTCCCTGGCTAGACCCAGTGCTGTCCAACCCACCTACACAGACCCCACACACCCTGTGCCCACCAGGCTCCCGTCAGCCAGAAGGACCCATGCTCATCCCCCGAAGTATCCGTGGGAGCCCGCATCCCACAGGGACCCACAGCTCGGGGCCAACCTCCATGGGGGCCTCTTGGTTGTGGTGGTAGGGGCGGGGGGGAGTTGACCTCCAGCCCTCCCATCCTGGCCACTGGGTTTTGTGGGGATCATTCAGTCCTGGGAGCTTCCTGGGGACCCCAGAAGGAAGAGAACAGGGTGGTCATGGCAGCCTCAGCCCCAGGCTCTGGGCCCAAGTGCAACAGAAGGAAGAGAACAGAGTGGTCATGGCAGCCTCAGCCCCAGGCTCTGGACCCAAGTGCAACAGTCTTTAGGTTCTGGTTTGATTTGGGCGGTAACAACAGGTCTTGTCATTTACACAAGGATTGGCTTCAATGTAATGCATCAAGTGACTGTGGAGGACACAGATCAGCCTCCAGCGCAGTTATACCTGGTGACTTAGGCAGTGCAGGCTGGGGAGTGGAAAAGCTGACCCTTGACCTCCCCACATACCCTGCCCACCAGATGCCCGTAGCGGCCAGGGATCCCCGACTTCAGGCAGAGGCAGGCAGCACAGTTGCTGCCTCCTTTGATCCCATCCCAGGACCCACAGCCCCTGGAGAAACCTGGCAGGGGCTGAGTTGGGAGAATCAGGCAGGGGGATGCCAAGTGAAGAATGTGAGGGACTGGGTATGAGGGGCACTAAGGGCACAGGGTCTCCTTCTCCTGGGGAGGTGGCAGTGAGACATATAGTAGCCAAGCCTCCGCAGGCACCACCCTGCTGCCAGGCACACGTGGTGTCCATACCCACCCCAACGGCTGCGGGAAGGTTCTTCATCAACAAAAGGGGAGGACGCACCCACACCCACATAGGCATTGGTGCCCACACACATCAGAGAAGAAAATTGCTGCTGTGCCCAAGTTGTGGGGAAAGGGGCAATGTCCCCTTCCTGCCCATGGTGGCTCCAAAATTACCTGCTCCTGCCAGCACTCCCACCCCCAACTCCACAAGCTGTTGACCTCCACCACAGTGCCATGCCACGTGCCAAGAACAGCTCAGCAATACATCTCAAAGGGTACTATCCTGGAGCGGTTGTGCTGGGCAAGGGACATGTTTCCTAGTCACAGAGGTTTTCCTTCTTTACCACTCACCGGACCTATGCCTCGGTTTCCCCCACTGTGGCACAGTGTAAAAATCCCATCTTGAAGGCTAGGAACCAAGAAAGGTCACCACACCTGGTGAAACGGGCGGTGAAACTCCCTGCCTTGGACCTCTTGCTCCAGGACTGATGTCCACTGGGACATGGCCATGCCAGCATCCTGGGGAGGGCTGCATTCCTTGCCTAGGGAACATTGCTCCCGGTTAGAGATCACTAAGTTGAGGCCCCTAATGGATTGGGGGAGGCACAGGGGTAGAATAGAGGTAGCCCCATCATATGGGCCTATGTAGACCCCAGAAAGCAAGCATAGAGTTCAGACTCTTGTCTGAAGCTGGCCACCTGAAAGTATTTGCGCTTTGGGGTGTGATGAGGGCCTGGGGTCAGGGAACAAAGTGTGCTACTTTGGACATGCAGGAGGTTCTCTGCAGCTCTCTCAGGTACAGGGTATGTTGCCAAGTATATGCTTTTAAAAACCCTAGGAGGAGGGGGCACCCAGATGGGGCCCTGAAGTCAAGGGCAAGGTCCAGCCTTTCTACCTCCCCAGCTGAAGACAGGCTGGAGGACAATTCTCCAGAGTTTCATAACAAAGAAGAGAAAAAAGAAATCAAAAAGACCTGGAGGACAGGCAAGCTAATGAGGGCTTACAGGGATCACCCTGCTTTATCCTCAAAACAAGCCTTCCCTATCTGTCCTCTGGGCCAGGTGAGGAAACAGGTCACAGTAGGACATTCAGACCCTGGGCAGGCAGCTGGCAGCCTGGAGCCCAGGAGGTGCAAACACATTTTCACTAAGGCACATCCTGCACAGCCCTAAATCCATTCAACCTTGAGTCAACACAGCACATGCTTCTGTGAGCACAGGGTTGGGGCTGGGGTTACAGATGAACAGCATCTCAAGGCAGAAGAATTTTTCCCAGTACAGATCAAAATGGACTTTCTTATGTCTTCGTCTTTCTACATAGACACAATAACAGTCTGATCTCTCTTTCTTTCCCCCACACAGAGAGTGTCACCCTGTATGTCAGCCACTGGGGGACAGGCTTCAGCTTACGCCCACCTTCCAGATTCCACCCTCTCATCTTGGCAGAAGCTGGCCAGGAATTGGGGCTAATGGATGGGTGGGGTCTGCAGACCTCACCATGTTCAGGTCCCCATGATGCCCTCACACATGAGTGGTGGCCCTGCAGTTCCAGGTGCCACACACACGCCAGCCTCTGCTCAGACACTGATCTTTGAGGAGGAGGAGCAGCAGAACCCGGGAACTGACCCCACAGTGCCACTCACACCCACAGACGACTCTCCACATAGGCATCAGGTCTCAGTCCTGGCCACCTCCCCCTGCAGGGCCTCAGCTCTTTCCCGGGACTCACGTGGTCCTTCGTCACATGCAGCTCTGGTAGGATGCATTGCTCTGTACTCAGGGGCTCTGAGGTGACAATGGCCACGCTCAAGTAGAGTTCAAGGGCACAGGCTGGGTGTCCATTGTGGGGACCCTGACTGCAGCACTCCCAGGCTATCATCGGGCATGCTGGCCCCCAGGCTTAGCTAGGGCACCAGCAGTAGGAGTGCACTGCTCTGGACTCTGCAGAAGGAGGACAACTATCACTGCATCTTCATGTTCTCCTGCTGGTGTCACTCTGTGCTTCTCATCTCCTGGTTGTAGGATTCAGGGCAAACTTTCTGAAGACCTTGTGGGAAACAGCAGAGTCCAGCAGAGAAGAGGAGAAAAGCCCAGCTGCAAAGATGAAAAAATGGCAGGTGTGACATGGGCCCCCAATCAGATTCTGTATTTAAATGAGGTCTTCCGGAACACCTGCTCTCATTGGATAATACTTCAAATATATATATATATAAATATACATATACATATATATATTTTTTTTTTTTTGAGACAAAGTCTCGTTCTGTAGCCCATGCTGGGGTGCAGTGGCATGATCTCGGCTCACTGCAACCTCCGCCTGCCGGGTCCCGGTTCAGGCAATTCTCCTGCCTCAGCCTCCCAAATAGCTGAGATTACAGGCATGCATCATAATGCCGGGCTAATTTTTTGTACTTTTAATAGAGACAGAGTTTCACCATGTTGGCAAGGTTGGTCTTGAACCCCTGGCCTCGTGTGATTCACCCACCTTGGCCTCTAAAGTGCTAAGATTACAGGCATGAGCCACCATGCCCAACCCATTGTGGCATCTTAATCACAGAGGAAAAGAAGGCCCGGACCCAGCATGAAGATGATGGAAACGGGTAAGAGCAGCTCTCTCACCTATGGTGTTGCCAGGCGCTTCCAAATTTCTACATAAGGGACACTAAATAGCTCTCCCAACAAAAACAACTGAGATGTTGGGTACAACCTACCAAAATGCATCTTTGTAAGTGCATTACTGAGCTGGCATTGAAGGATGGAATCCACAGCAGTCAATAAAGAATTGGCAGGAACCAAAGTGGAATTATTTTTTCTGGTTAGACAGTTGCACAGAGGATGGGGCATCAGAAACAAAACCAGATGTCTCTCCAAAATGAGGTCAGAAATCTGACATCTTAGACTTAAAATAAAAGCCCACCTCAGAGCAGGAGCAGCAAGGACAGCAGCTGTCCCTGCATTGGTGCTGGGTGGAGGGAAAACCACTGACCCTGAGAACTGATGAGAAGCAGTCCTCCAGGAGTTCATGCTGGAAGACCTCGAGAGCATGGGTCAAATCGACATGGCATCAGGCGGCTGCTCACTTCACCTCTACCCCATGTGAGTGAACATCTTTGCTGAAACAATGCAACCCTGTCCTCAAAATATCTCCCCACATAAAATTCTAAGGAAGATAAGTCCGCGTGCAAAACGTTACAAAACTTAAGTAAACAAAGTACTTGGATACATCCAATAATTCAAGAAACAAATTCAGCAGAGCCACAAAAATCAAAAAGTGGAAATGATCAACTGCTGGCAAAGTATTCACTGATGTTGCTCCTGTTAAGAGACTGTATTTCATAAAAAGCTAGACACGCCCCTCTGTGGCCTCACACTTGCCTTCTCCGGTATGTCTGCCCCAGAAATGCCCTTGCACGGTCTTCTCCAAGAGACATATATGGGGCAAGAATATTTAGGCAGTGATTGTAGACATAGAAAACACCTGAAAGCCATCCAAACACACCTCTATCAAGGAAAAAAGCTTTCCTAGTCACATTGTGGAATATGATACAGCAGTGAAAATGAAGGGCACTTAGAAGCATCAACAATGAAAAATCACAGTGAACAAAGGAAATTACTGAAAAATACACTGCTATTCCCTATACAGTTCACAAACCATAGTATATGCTATTGCTTAATAATATACACAGAAATGATAAACCATATGAAAAGCAAGACAAACATTAACACATTAGTCCTATGTCTGGGTGAAGAAGGGAGACCCAGTTTATCAAAGAAGGGCATATTGTAGCCTTTCAAGTCACTCGATGCTAATGGATGATGACATCAGCGCAATTATTAATGCATCGGATTTTACATTCAGTTTTTGTTTGTTTGTTTTTGAGGTGGAGTTTTGCTCATGTAGCCCAGGCTAGAGTGTAATGGCACGATCTCGGCTCACTGCAACTTCTGTCTCCTGGGTTCAAACAACTCTCCCACCTCAGCCTCCCGAGTAGCTGCGATCACAGGTGCCTGCCATGATGCTCAGCTAACTTTTTGTATTTTTTTAGTAGAGACGGGTTTCACCAGGTTGGCCAGGCTGGTCTTGAACACCTGACCTCAAATGATCCGCCCGCTTCAGCCTCCGAAAGTGCTGCGATTACAGGCATGAGCCACCGTGCCCACCCAAATTTTATAGACTCTCATATATTTCATAATTAAACATAAAAAATAAAATATTTACTGTAGTGTGTAAATGAAAGAGCAATAAAAAATGTTGCAAACTTTTAAACATCAAACCTGTTGTATAGCTCATAGTGACCTTCGTATTAAGCTGTGGTAAGTTCCAAGTTGTATTTCACTGTGATTTTCTAAAAACTAGGTGAACAGATGAAAAACAGAATTCAGTTTTAAAACAAGGTATTAAGATAATGTTACTGGTCGAAGGTGTCCAGGTTCTTGGTGTCTTGAACCAAGACTTGGACACAACGCAAAAATGGAGCAAGGAAAGAATGAAGCAGCAAATTAGAGATTTACAGAAAATGAAAGCACACTCCACAGGGTGGGAGCACCTGAGCACAGGGAGCCAGTTACTGAAGTTTCTGGGGTTTAGATCCCCTCTAGAGGTTTCCATTGGTTACTTGATATGCACCCTATGTAAATGAAGAGGATGAAGTAAAATTACAAAGTCATGTACTCGGTGTACGCCCTGTGTAAATGGAGAGGATATTTCCTGTCATAGCCCAAGAGTTTCCATTTGATTAGTTCTCCGAAGTCAGGATGAATCGGACTTATGTTCCTGCCTCCAGACCCTTTTCTTCTGCCTCTGTGGAATGGAGGGCAGACATGGAAAAGTGTTTTGTCCAAATGACATGTCCCAGGGCACTGGCAGCTGAGGACAAGAGGGAACCAGTTGGTGCCACTGAGGAACGCTCACCCGCATCTCCACATCGCACAGAACAAAGTGAGTGTCCTTGTCCTGAACCCTCTGAAGTGAGTATCTCGCCTCAGGGCTTTCATGAAACCCTTTTTTGGAGAGGCTCCTTCTCTCTCCTTCTGCAGGTACAAGGCAGCAGGGATAGCCCCTCTCGTGCTGAAGTTCTTCTTAAAAAAACAAAGAGAATAAAATAATAGAATTAATGTAATGAATAATAAAATAATGAAAGTGAAACTTTTTTTTACAGAAGCAGATCTGGAATTTCATGTATTGGTGGCATTAAAAGCAGAAAATGGGCCTATAAGCCTGGTGGGGTGGCTTTTGTCTGTAATCCCAGTACTTTGGGAGGTCGAGGCGGGCAGATCACGGGGTCAGGAGATCGTCACCATCCTGGCTAACATGGTGAAACCCCGTCTCTACTAAAAATACAAAAAATTAGCCAGGCATGGTGGCGGGTGCCTGTAGTCCCAGCTATTCAGGAGGCTGAGGCAGGAGAGTGGCGTGAACCCGGGAGGTGTAGCTTGTAGTGAGCTGAGATCGCGTCACTGCACTCCAGCCTGGGCATGAGAGCAAGATTCTGTCTAAAAAAAGAAAAGAAAAGAAAATGGACCTATGGAGCTCAATTTAATGGCAAAAAATTAAGGAAAGAATAAAAAGACTCTGCTAATAATGGTGACATGAGCTGCTCATATTGTCATTTTCTCTGGGACCTAATATTTGGAGAAGGTGGGACCATCTGCCACCAGGCTCCAGGTAATTTTCAGGCTGTTCCCCAAAATCACTGCAGCCTCTTCCCTGCTGGTCCCTTGATGCTGCTGCCGTGCCGGGCGTCCTGTGTGCCAGGAGGCACCTCGGCAGCTTCCAGTGGGATAGGCCTGCGGCATTCTGAGCCTGAATGCCGTGATCTCTAGGAAGTAAGGAGACACAAACAGGAAGTGTTCAGGGATGGAGCGGCCACTTCTCAGGGATCAGTCTCAGGCCCGAGCTGGGAAGAATCCCCTTTCAGGACGATGGCTCCAGGTTGAGGTCAACGCTGTTTCTGTGCATTATGATGACTGACCTGCACCCACAGGGAAGTGTATCCGGGCTCCTTTTTTCCAGGTGATGTTGGGAACACCTTGAAATGGACACTGGTGGATTTCAATTCCAGGCTTCCAGAAGCCATTCCAAGTGGAAATTGAGCTAAGGGATGTAGCTGGAGGAAATAAACAACTTTGGGTCCCAAACAACAATTTTCACATACAATATAGTGTACAGGGAAAATTAAAGCCTCGGGACCCCAATTCACAGCCAAAAAGGAAAAAAATATTAAGCTGGAAGCTGAATTATACGAGAAACTGCCTTTCCTTTTGTTCCTAAGCAGATAGTTACAGATAAAGGGTTACATATCTCCACAGGAAGCTGGAATCTGGTCTATGTTCACCTTATCTTATGTAAAGGAGTGATTTACTGCATTTGAGATGAAGACATAACTGGCCATTCCCCACCTGTTCTCTTTCTCTTGCAACCTGAGGATGACCACAGACTCACTCTTTTCCCTCCAGCCCACCCTTTTCCTCCAGCCCACCCTTCCCTCTAGCCCACGGTTCCTCTTCAGCCCACCCTTCCCCTTTAACTACTGAAGCCCTCAATATCACCTTGGGAGGAAGGCAGAGACCACAGACTGTTTCAGTGATTCCGTGTTTTTTTCTTCCAAGCAAGTCCTTAACCTTGGCAGAATTAACTTTTAAATAGATGGAGATCGGTCTCAGGTACTTTTTGGTTTACAATCGCATGCCTCAGCCATCGTACAGCTCTCTGGCATTTGTCCTCTTTTACCAAAGGAGGTAGGTGGATTCCATGACCCTAAAACCTCTTCAGGTCTCCATAGGTTTCTGGGGGGACACAATTACCTAAGAGATTAGAGAGAGCGTCATAAAATATGAGTAGACGGTGTGTGACAGTTAGGGTTAAGTTTGGCTGCATAAAACAGAAGACTCAAGCTGACAGAGGCTCACACCTATAAAGGTCTGTCTTTTCACATGATCGAAATCTGAGAGCAGGCAATCCTCCCCTGTGCACTGGATCTGTGATCTTATCACAGAGCCCAGCTTCTCCTATCATTCTTTCAAGCACTTTGACTGAAGGTGGTTGTATCTTCTAGATCACCCCATGCTCCAAGATAGCAGCTTTGTTCCTGCAATCACAGCTGCATTCAAAGCAGCAGGAAAAAGAGGAAATAAAAAAGAGCCATACTCAGTAGTTTGGCTCCTTTTAAGGAGTCCTTTTGGACGTACTGCTCAACAATTCTGCTTATATCACATGGGCCAGAATGGACCCACATGGTCGCATGGGTGCACAAAGACAGCTGGGGAATGAAGCATTTAGTGCAGAGCCTTGGTCACAAAAGGAGGAGGAAATGGATTTTGAAGCAACTGTTTCTGTCACATAGCGTGTTAGTTGAGCTTGGAAGGATGAGTGGGTTATTCACAGACAGGCTTGGAGAGAGACACAAGCAAGGATCGTGTGTGGAAGAAGCACGCCGGGAATTCGCAGGATAAAAAAAGTCTCCCCCTCACTGCAGATTCTTCTCGTTAAAAACTCAAGGTCTTCTGAATTATTTCCATAATCTTTCTTTCTGAATTTAGAAGATTTAAAACTCAATTATAGGTAATGCTAAGATATCGTCTTCTTGGGGATTGTTTAAAAACAAGTCTGTTTGGGTTTGGAAAGAGAAACCTAAGACCCACGTAGAGGGGGAGGGAGTTTCAAGGTTCCTGGAATACAATGCTGGAAGGAATTCAGGCAAAATATTCTATGGTCTTCTCATTGCTCTCTGGTGCCTGTTGTGAAGTCTAAAAGTTGTGATGCTCACGGGAATGGCTATGTTCTGAAAGCTTTTTCAGGAAAGTGTCTTGAGCTGGGCTACATTGTTAGCTCTCTGGTTCACAGAAAGAGCCTTCTCGAAGTCCAGAGAGCACTTAGATAAGACAGACTACATGGCACTCAAGGTTTCCTCCGTGGTTTTCTTCCAGACATCTTTGAGGCATCAGAAGCAAGGGTCAACAGCTCAGTGTAATAGAAATTTTAAAATGAATCAAATATTTGGATGGAAGGAGAAACCTTCAAAATTATGCCTATTATGTAGCATTGTATCTTCCACAAAGCAAAACAAAGCTATAAACTTCTTACTGCAACTGTGAGGGAAGAGGATCCTAAAATATTTTGTCTTAGCCTGTTTTCTGCTTCTCTTAGCAGAGTGCCTGAGATTGGGTAATTTACAAAATCAGAGATTCACTTCTCACAGTCCTGGAAGTGGGAAGTACAAGGTTAAGGGGTGGTGGGCATCTGGTAAGGGTCTTTGTGCTGTGTCATCCCACAGGAAGGTGGAAGGGCAAGAGAGCATGAAGGAGTAAGAGGGGTCAAACTCACTTTTGTAACAGACCAACTCTTGTGATAAGGAACCCACTCCCCTAATAACAACATTAGTCCACTCACGAGGGCGAAACCCTCATGACCTGATCACCCCTTAAAGATCCCTCCCCTCGGCACTACTACATGGGGGATTCAGTTTCTAACACTTGAAATTTGGGGGACACTTTCAAACCATAGTAAGAAACAAATGGCAAACATAAATTACTTATACTGTGTTTATCACTAAAAATAAGGTATACACAAAACATCATTTATATTCTATATTCACTATGATATGTTGTGCTCTATTTTGATGTTAATTCATGCGAAGAAATAAAAAACAGAGAGAAAGATTTTCGAGAGAGGTATTAAGAAACAGCACCATAACCTTTAGCAAAACTGAGAAAGAGGTGGAAGTAATTGTTTTAAAAACCTTTTTTATTTGCTGGTGGTTTGGAAGTCAGCGGTGAGATTTCAAGGAGGAGTTGTCATTGGGAAAGCAGATTTCAGGAGGCTTTAGTAAGAGGGCATGAGGAAGATGGGGAAGGAAGGAGGACAGGTGACACAGAAAGATTCTTGGTGGTGACTGAAAGTGCAGAAATAGAATGTTGACTTCAGGGAGAAGCAATTCAACGAATGTTGTGCTTTTGCTTCTCTCTTTCTGTCCCTCTCCCCATCTCTCTTTCCATCTCTCTCTGCCTCTCACTTTGTCTGTCTCTGTTTCTCCCTGTGTGTGTCTCTCTCCTGGTTGCTCTGTCTCTCTCTGTCTCCTTTTAAGAGTCTGTGTATGTATCTGTTTTTCTCTTCCCCTCGTCTCTTTCTCCGTCTTTCTATGACTCTCTGTGTCTCTGCTTCTCTGACTTTTTCTGTCTCTCTCTCTGTCTCTCTCACTCTCCCTGTTTCTTTCTCTCTTTCTTTCTTTCTTTCTTTCTTTCTTTCTTTCTTTCTTTCTTTCTTTCTTTCTTTCTTTCTTTCTTTCTGTCTCTCTCTCTCTCTCTCTCTCTCTCTCTCTCTCTCTCTCTGCATGTGTGTGTGTGTGTGAGACTCACTCTCTTGGTTTCTCACTCTCACTCTCCATCTCGCAGCTCTTTTTGGTGAGGCGCGCCCCGTGGTCTGGCTCCCAAAAGCGACTCCCCCTCGCCCCCTGGCTTTTGGGAGCCACGGTGGACTCACAGCGTGTTTCTGATATTGGGAGTAATATCATCTCTCCCTCTGTAAATTATGAACTCTTTCACAGACAGGTGTACACCCCCAGTGTGTACACCCTTAGAGGGTGTATTGGGAGTCTGTATTGGGAGTCATATCATCCTCTTCCTCCCTGAATATTACGAGCAGTATCCCAGGAATTTTCTACTCCCTGTGATATTGGGTGTCATATCCTCCTCTCTGACGTGGAAATTCGAAGCGATATCACTTGGGGTGTGTATACCTTCTGTGATATTGAAAGTAGTATCATCCTATTCCCGGTGGATATCAGGAAAAAGCCCATTAATTATTAGTATTAATAAATATAATAAAATTTATAGTAATTATCGTTATTAATGATCGCAATAAACTTAGTATAAATTAATACTGGTTTAAAATGTTAACCATTTGTAATGATAATGAATAGTAATATTACCATTAATAATAAATTAATGATATCAGCAATTAATGTTACTTAAATCAATAGAAAGTGATGCTGGTATTAAAATAATCAGTATTAGGGACTAATAATATGGTTTAATGATATTAGTACTAATAATTAATTTTAAGCATGCATAATCATGTAGTTAAAATAATTATCCATAATTAGTAATGGTATCCTAGTAATTATTAGTATCATTGATAATTATTAAAATTGATCATTGATGTTTCACAATTATATTATTACTCGTAATATCAGAGGGAGTGTATACCTACCTGTGATATTGTTGCTAATATCCAGGGACGGAGAACATGATTTTAGTTTTAAATTCTCAGTAGGTGTACACTCACCCCATGACACTGATCTTTATATGCAGCAGGGTAGAGTATGACATGATTCCCAACATAGCAATGAATGGATAGCCACGTGGCTAATATTCCTGGAAGAAGCCTATATTATTACTCCCAATATCGCAGGGAGGGTACAGCTGTTCTGTGATATTGTTACTGGTATCCGGAGGGGAGGAGGATGATAATAATTCGCAGACTGTGTTCACCTGCCCTGTGATATTGTTATTACTATCCTAGAAGGGAGAGGGTGATATCACACTCCATAAAGCAGGAGGCGTACAGCCAGCCTGGGATATTGTTCCTAATATCCATGGAGGGGAGAGGCTGATATTACTCCCAATATGGCAGGGGGTGTACATCCACCCTGGGACATTCTTCTTAAGATTCCAAAGCCAAGAGGTTGATATTACTCCCAGTATCGCAGACACAGTACAACCCCGTGTGATACTCTTCCTGATATCCAGAAGGGGAGAAGATGGTATTAATCCCCATATGGCAGGAGGTGATCACAAACTCTGTGATATCTGTGAGGCACCCCCGCCATCTGGCTCCCGACAGGCACGACCCCCACCCCTTGGCCGTCGGGAGACACATCACAGGGGCATAAGGCACCCCCTGCGATCTGGACCATAAGCCAACACCCCTCGCCCCCTGGCTATTGGGAGCCACATCGCCAGGGGGTGAGGCATGCCCCCCGAACTGGCTCCCAACAGCCACCACCTCCTCCCTCCCTGGCCATTGAGAGCCACATCGCCCGGGAGTGAGGCACCCCACGCTATCTGCCTCCCAACAGCCATACCCCTCGCCCCCTGGCTATTGGGAGCCATGGTGGACTCACAGTCTGTTTCTGATATTGTGAGTAATATCATCTGCCCTTCTGGAAATTATGAACTCTTTCACAGACGGGTGTTATGACCCGGTGTGTACACCCTTAGAGGGTGCAGACAGGTCTGTATTGGGAGTCATATCATTCTCTTACTCCCTGAATATTAAGAACAGTATCCCAGGAGAGTTTCTACTCTCTGCGATATTGGGTGTCATATCCTGCTCTCACACGCGGAAATTCCACGCAATATCCCTGGGGGCGTATACACCTTCTGTGATATTGAAAGTAATATCATCCTCTCCCTGGTGGATATCACGAAGAAGTCTATTAATTATTAATATTAACAAATACAATAAAAATTAATAGTAATTATCAATATTAATGATCCGAATAAAGAGAGTAAAAACTTATACTGGTTTAAAATGTTAACAATTTGTAATAATAATTCATAGTAATATCACTATTAATAATAAAATAATGATATCAGTAATTACTGTTTCTTAAATCAATATAAAGTGATGCTGGTAACAAAATAATTAGTATTAGGGTCTAATAAAATTGTTAAATGATATTAATATTAATAATTAATTTTAAGCGTTCATAATCATGTATTTAAAATAATTATCCATAATTAATAATGGCGTCCAATTAATTATTGGTATCATTGACAATTATGAAAATCGATCATTGATGTTTAACAAACACATTATTACTCCTAATACCACAGGGAGTGTACACCTACACGTGATATTGTTCCTAATATCCAAGGACGGAGAGCAGGACTGTAGTTTTAATATCGCAGTAGATGTACACTCAGTCCATGACACTGATCCTAATATCCAGGGGGGTAGAGTATGACATGACTCCCAATATAGCAGTGAATGGACAGCCACCTGGTAATATTGCTCTGAATATTTCTGGAAGAAGCCTATGCTCTTACTCCCAATATCGCAGGGAGTGTACAGCTCTTCTGTGACATTGTTCCTAGTACCTGGAGGGGGAGAGGATGATAATAATTCGAAGGCTGTGTTCACCCGCCCTGTGATATTGTTATTAATATTCTGGAAGGGAGAGGGTGATATTACCCTCTGTCCAGCAGGAGGCGTATACAGAGCCTGGGATATTGTTCCTAATATCCATGGAGGGGAGAGGCTGATGTTACTCCCAAAATGTCAGAGGGTGTATATCCACCCTGGGACATTGTTCTTAATATTCCATTGCCCACAGGTTGATATTACTCCCAGTATAGCAGACACAGTACAACCCTATGTGATACTCTTCCTGATATCCGGAAGGGGTGATGATGGTATTAATCCCCATACGGCAGGAGGTGAACGTAAACTCTGTGATATATTTGAGGCTCCCCCCACCATGTGACATACAACAGTCACCTCCCCTCGCCCTGTGGCTGATGGGAGCCCCATCGTCGAGGGGGTGAGGTATCACCCGAGATCGGCCCCCCAGCAGAAGACCCCCTTCGCCCCCTGCAGCTGGGAGCACTATCGCTGGGGGGTGAGGCACGTGCCCCCATTGCCCTGGAGAAGCCGCCCTGCTGCCCGTGGCTGCTGGGAACCCCATTGATGGGGGGTGAGATAAAACCCCAATCTGCTCCCCAGCAGCCACCACTTGTCGCCACCTGGCTACTCGGAGACCCATGGAAGGTGGGTGAGGCACGCCCCCGATTGGCCTCCGAAGCGCCGTCACCACCCGCCCCCCGGCTGCTCAAAGCCCCATTGCCGGGGAATGAGGCACCCCTCGCGATAGACCCCACAGCAGGTGTGTGCCACCACACCACAAATGCTGGAAGCCGCATCGCCAGGGGTGAGGCACCCCCCACGATCGGCATCCCAGCAGCCATCCCCCCTCGCCCCCCCGGCTGCTGGGAGCCTTGTGGACCGGGGGTGAGGCACCCCCCCGCGACTAGCCTCCCAGCAGCCGCCCCTGGTTCGCCCCCCGGCTGCTGTGGGTGCTGTGGTGGACTCACAGCCTGTGTCCAATATTGTGAGTAAAATCATTTCCCCCTCTGGAAATTATGATCTCTTTCACAGACGGTTGTATACCCACAATGTGTCCATCCTCAGAGGGTGTGTTGGGAGTCATATCATCCTCTATCTCTCTGAATATTAAGAACGGTACCCCAGGAGACTTTCTATTCCCTGCCATATTGGGTGTGATATCCTGCACTCCCATGGGGAAATTCGTAGCAATATCACTGGGGGCGTGTACACCTTCTGAGATATTGAAAGTAATATCATCTTCTCCCTGGTGGATATCAGGAGCAAGTGTATTAATTATCAATATTAATGAATATAATAAAAATTATTAATAATTATCGATATTAATAATCACAATAAACAGTAAAAATTAATACTGGTTTAAAATATTAATGATTTGTAAGAATAATTTATAGTAATATTACTATTAATAATTAATTAATGATATCATCATTTAATGTTCCTGCAATCAATACAAACTGATGCTGGTAATGAAAGAGTTGTTAGTATTAGGGACTAATAATATTGTTAATTGACATTAATGTTAATAATTAATTTTAAGCATGCTTAATCATGTATTTAAAATAATTATCTATACTTAATAATGGTATCGAAATATTTATTAGTATCATTGAGAATTATTAACATTGATCACTGATGTTTAATAATAATATTATTACTCCGAATACCACATGGAGTGTACACCTACGGGTGATATTGTTTGTAACATGCAGGGACGGAGAGCAAGATTTTAGTTTTAATATAGCAGTACATGTACAGTTACCCCGTGACACTGATCCTCATCTAGGGGTGTAGAGTAAGACATGACTCCTAACATAGGAATGAGTGCACATCCACCTGGTGATATTGCTCCTAATATTCCCGAAAGAAGCCTATGCTCTTCCTCCTAATATGGCAAGAAGTATACAGCTCTTCTGTGATATTGTTCCTAGCACCCCGAGGGGGAGAGGATGATAATAATTCACAGGATGTGTTCACCCGACCTGTGATATTATAAGTAATATTCTGGAAGGGAGAGAGTGATATTACACTCGGTACAACAGGAGGGGTACACCCAGCCGGGGATATTGTTCCTAATATCCATGGTGGGGAGAGGTTGATATTACTCTCAAGATGGCAGAGGGTGTACATCCAACCTGAACATTCTTTTTAATATTCCAAGGCCGATAGGTTCATATTATTCCAAGTCTGGCAGACACAGTACGACAGCACATGATATTCCAGATATCAGGAAGGGGGAGGATGGAATTAACCCCCATAAGGCAGAAGGTGAACAAAAACTCTGTGATATCTGTGAGGTACCCACAGCAATCTGACACACAAGAGCCGCCGACGCTCATACCCCGGGTGCTGGGAAATCCGTCGCTGGGGGGTGAAGCACGTGCCCCGACTGGCCTCCAAGCAGCCGACCCTCTTCACCAAATCGCATGAGGGAGCCCCATCGATGGGAGGTGAGGCACCCCCCGCAACTGGCCTCCAACCAGCCACTCTTCCTTGCTCCCCGGTTCCAGGGATATCCACCGATGGAGTGTGAGGCAAACCCGGTAAATGGCCTCCTAGAAGTTACCTCAGCTCGACCCCAGGGTTGCTGCAGACACTATGGTGGACTGACAGCCTGTGTCCGATGTGGAAATTATGATCACTTTAGAGATGGGTGTATGTCCCCAGTCAGGGTGTCCCACCCCCCGTCGATGGGTCCCCCGGCAGCCGTGGGTGCGGGTGGGGGCGGCTGCCGGGGGGCCGATCGCGGGGGGTGTCCCACCCCCCGTCGATGGGTCCCCCGGCAGCCGTGGGTGCGGGTGGGGGCGGCTGCCGGGGGGCCGATCGCGGGGGGTGTCCCACCCCCCGTCGATGGGTCCCCCGGCAGCCGTGGGTGCGGGTGGGGGCGGCTGCCGGGGGGCCGATCGCGGGGGGTGTCCCACCCCCCGTCGATGGGTCCCCCGGCAGCCGTGGGTGCGGGTGGGGGCGGCTGCCGGGGGGCCGATCGCGGGGGGTGTCCCACCCCCCGTCGATGGGTCCCCCGGCAGCCGTGGTGGGTGCGGGTGGGGGGGGCGGCTGCCGGGGGGCCGATCGCGGGGGGTGTCCCACCCCCCGTCGATGGGTCCCCCGGCAGCCGTGGGTGCGGGTGGGGGCGGCTGCCGGGGGGGGCCGATCGCGGGGGGTGTCCCACCCCCCGTCGATGGGTCCCCCGGCAGCCGTGGGTGCGGGTGGGGGCGGCTGCCGGGGGGCCGATCGCGGGGGGTGTCCCCACCCCCCGTCGATGGGTCCCCCGGCAGCCGTGGGTGCGGGTGGGGGCGGCTGCCGGGGGGCCGATCGCGGGGGGTGTCCCACCCCCCGTCGATGGGTCCCCCGGCAGCCGTGGGTGCGGGTGGGGGCGGCTGCCGGGGGGCCGATCGCGGGGGGTGTCCCCACCCCCCGTCGATGGGTCCCCCGGCAGCCGTGGGTGCGGGTGGGGGCGGCTGCCGGGGGGCCGATCGCGGGGGGTGTCCCACCCCCCGTCGATGGGTCCCCCGGCAGCCGTGGGTGCGGGTGGGGGGCGGCTGCCGGGGGGCCGATCGCGGGGGGTGTCCCACCCCCCGTCGATGGGTCCCCCGGCAGCCGTGGGTGCGGGTGGGGGCGGCTGCCGGGGGGCCGATCGCGGGGGGTGTCCCACCCCCCGTCGATGGGTCCCCCGGCAGCCGTGGGTGCGGGTGGGGGCGGCTGCCGGGGGGCCGATCGCGGGGGGTGTCCCACCCCCCGTCGATGGGTCCCCCGGCAGCCGTGGGTGCGGGTGGGGGCGGCTGCCGGGGGGCCGATCGCGGGGGGTGTCCCACCCCCCGTCGATGGGTCCCCCGGCAGCCGTGGGTGCGGGTGGGGGCGGCTGCCGGGGGGCCGATCGCGGGGGGTGTCCCACCCCCCGTCGATGGGTCCCCCGGCAGCCGTGGGTGCGGGTGGGGGCGGCTGCCGGGGGGCCGATCGCGGGGGGTGTCCCACCCCCCGTCGATGGGTCCCCCGGCAGCCGTGGGTGCGGGTGGGGGGGCGGCTGCCGGGGGGCCGATCGCGGGGGGTGTCCCACCCCCCGTCGATGGGTCCCCCGGCAGCCGTGGGTGCGGGTGGGGGGGCGGCTGCCGGGGGGCCGATCGCGGGGGGTGTCCCACCCCCCGTCGATGGGTCCCCCGGCAGCCGTGGGTGCGGGTGGGGGCGGCTGCCGGGGGGCCGATCGCGGGGGGTGTCCCACCCCCCGTCGATGGGTCCCCCGGCAGCCGTGGGTGCGGGTGGGGGCGGCTGCCGGGGGGCCGATCGCGGGGGGTGTCCCACCCCCCGTCGATGGGTCCCCCGGCAGCCGTGGGTGCGGGGGGGGGCGGCTGCCGGGGGGCCGATCGCGGGGGGTGTCCCACCCCCCGTCGATGGGTCCCCCGGCAGCCGTGGGTGCGGGGGGGGGCGGCTGCCGGGGGGCCGATCGCGGGGGGTGTCCCACCCCCCGTCGATGGGTCCCCCGGCAGCCGTGGGTGCGGGTGGGGGCGGCTGCCGGGGGGGCCGATCGCGGGGGGTGTCCCACCCCCCGTCGATGGGTCCCCCGGCAGCCGTGGGTGCGGGTGGGGGCGGCTGCCGGGGGGCCGATCGCGGGGGGTGTCCCACCCCCCGTCGATGGGTCCCCCGGCAGCCGTGGGTGCGGGTGGGGGGCGGCTGCCGGGGGGCCGATCGCGGGGGGTGTCCCACCCCCCGTCGATGGGTCCCCCGGCAGCCGTGGGTGCGGGTGGGGGGGGCGGCTGCCGGGGGGCCGATCGCGGGGGGTGTCCCACCCCCCGTCGATGGGTCCCCCGGCAGCCGTGGGTGCGGGTGGGGGCGGCTGCCGGGGGGCCGATCGCGGGGGGTGTCCCACCCCCCGTCGATGGGTCCCCCGGCAGCCGTGGGTGCGGGTGGGGGCGGCTGCCGGGGGGCCGATCGCGGGGGGTGTCCCACCCCCCGTCGATGGGTCCCCCGGCAGCCGTGGGTGCGGGTGGGGGCGGCTGCCGGGGGGCCGATCGCGGGGGGTGTCCCACCCCCCGTCGATGGGTCCCCCGGCAGCCGTGGGTGCGGGTGGGGGCGGCTGCCGGGGGGCCGATCGCGGGGGGTGTCCCACCCCCCGTCGATGGGTCCCCCGGCAGCCGTGGGTGCGGGTGGGGGCGGCTGCCGGGGGGCCGATCGCGGGGGGTGTCCCACCCCCCGTCGATGGGTCCCCCGGCAGCCGTGGGTGCGGGTGGGGGCGGCTGCCGGGGGGCCGATCGCGGGGGGTGTCCCACCCCCCGTCGATGGGTCCCCCGGCAGCCGTGGGTGCGGGTGGGGGCGGCTGCCGGGGGGCCGATCGCGGGGGGTGTCCCACCCCCCGTCGATGGGTCCCCCGGCAGCCGTGGGTGCGGGTGGGGGCGGCTGCCGGGGGGCCGGGGTCCCCCCGGGGGGTGCGGGTGGGGGCCGATCGCGGGGGGTGTCCCACCCCCCGTCGATGGGTCCCCCGGCAGCCGTGGGTGCGGGTGGGGGCGGCTGCCGGGGGGCCGATCGCGGGGGGTGTCCCACCCCCCGTCGATGGGTCCCCCGGCAGCCGTGGGTGCGGGTGGGGGCGGCTGCCGGGGGGCCGATCGCGGGGGGTGTCCCACCCCCCGTCGATGGGTCCCCCGGCAGCCGTGGGTGCGGGTGGGGGCGGCTGCCGGGGGGCCGATCGCGGGGGGTGTCCCACCCCCCGTCGATGGGTCCCCCGGCAGCCGTGGGTGCGGGTGGGGGCGGCTGCCGGGGGGCCGATCGCGGGGGGTGTCCCACCCCCCGTCGATGGGTCCCCCGGCAGCCGTGGGTGCGGGTGGGGGGGGGCGGCTGCCGGGGGGCCGATCGCGGGGGGTGTCCCACCCCCCGTCGATGGGTCCCCCGGCAGCCGTGGGTGCGGGTGGGGGCGGCTGCCGGGGGGCCGATCGCGGGGGGTGTCCCACCCCCCGTCGATGGGTCCCCCGGCAGCCGTGGGTGCGGGTGGGGGCGGCTGCCGGGGGGCCGATCGCGGGGGGGTCCCACCCCCCGTCGATGGGTCCCCCGGCAGCCGTGGGTGCGGGTGGGGGCGGCTGCCGGGGGGCCGATCGCGGGGGGTGTCCCACCCCCCGTCGATGGGTCCCCCGGCAGCCGTGGGTGCGGGTGGGGGCGGCTGCCGGGGGGCCGATCGCGGGGGGTGTCCCACCCCCCGTCGATGGGTCCCCCGGCAGCCGTGGGTGCGGGTGGGGGCGGCTGCCGGGGGGCCGATCGCGGGGGGTGTCCCACCCCCCGTCGATGGGTCCCCCGGCAGCCGTGGGTGCGGGTGGGGGCGGCTGCCGGGGGGCCGATCGCGGGGGGTGTCCCACCCCCCGTCGATGGGTCCCCCGGCAGCCGTGGGTGCGGGTGGGGGCGGCTGCCGGGGGGCCGATCGCGGGGGGTGTCCCACCCCCCGTCGATGGGTCCCCCGGCAGCCGTGGGTGCGGGTGGGGGCGGCTGCCGGGGGGCCGATCGCGGGGGGTGTCCCACCCCCCGTCGATGGGTCCCCCCCGGCAGCCGTGGGTGCGGGTGGGGGCGGCTGCCGGGGGGCCGATCGCGGGGGGTGTCCCACCCCCCGTCGATGGGTCCCCCGGCAGCCGTGGGTGCGGGTGGGGGCGGCTGCCGGGGGGCCGATCGCGGGGGGTGTCCCACCCCCCGTCGATGGGTCCCCCGGCAGCCGTGGGTGCGGGTGGGGGCGGCTGCCGGGGGGCCGATCGCGGGGGGTGTCCCACCCCCCGTCGATGGGTCCCCCGGCAGCCGTGGGTGCGGGTGGGGGCGGCTGCCGGGGGGCCGATCGCGGGGGGTGTCCCACCCCCCGTCGATGGGTCCCCCGGCAGCCGTGGGTGCGGGTGGGGGCGGCTGCCGGGGGGCCGATCGCGGGGGGTGTCCCACCCCCCGTCGATGGGTCCCCCGGCAGCCGTGGGTGCGGGTGGGGGCGGCTGCCGGGGGGCCGATCGCGGGGGGTGTCCCACCCCCCGTCGATGGGTCCCCCGGCAGCCGTGGGTGCGGTGGGGGCGGCTGCCGGGGGGCCGATCGCGGGGGGTGTCCCACCCCCCGTCGATGGGTCCCCCGGCAGCCGTGGGTGCGGGGGTGGGGGCGGCTGCCGGGGGGCCGATCGCGGGGGGTGTCCCACCCCCCGTCGATGGGTCCCCCGGCAGCCGTGGGTGCGGGTGGGGGCGGCTGCCGGGGGGCCGATCGCGGGGGGTGTCCCACCCCCCGTCGATGGGTCCCCCGGCAGCCGTGGGTGCGGGTGGGGGCGGCTGCCGGGGGGCCGATCGCGGGGGGTGTCCCACCCCCCGTCGATGGGTCCCCCGGCAGCCGTGGGTGCGGGTGGGGGCGGCTGCCGGGGGGCCGATCGCGGGGGGTGTCCCACCCCCCCCGTCGATGGGTCCCCCGGCAGCCGTGGGTGCGGGTGGGGGGGGGCGCTGCCGGGGGGCCGATCGCGGGGGGTGTCCCACCCCCCGTCGATGGGTCCCCCGGCAGCCGTGGGTGCGGGTGGGGGGGCGGCTGCCGGGGGGCCGATCGCGGGGGGTGTCCCACCCCCCGTCGATGGGTCCCCCGGCAGCCGTGGGTGCGGGTGGGGGCGGCTGCCGGGGGGCCGATCGCGGGGGGTGTCCCACCCCCCGTCGATGGGTCCCCCGGCAGCCGTGGGTGCGGGTGGGGGCGGCTGCCGGGGGGCCGATCGCGGGGGGTGTCCCACCCCCCGTCGATGGGTCCCCCGGCAGCCGTGGGTGCGGGTGGGGGGGCGGCTGCCGGGGGGCCGATCGCGGGGGGTGTCCCACCCCCCGTCGATGGGTCCCCCGGCAGCCGTGGGTGCGGGTGGGGGCGGCTGCCGGGGGGCCGATCGCGGGGGGTGTCCCACCCCCCGTCGATGGGTCCCCCGGCAGCCGTGGGTGCGGGTGGGGGCGGCTGCCGGGGGGCCGATCGCGGGGGGTGTCCCACCCCCCGTCGATGGGTCCCCCGGCAGCCGTGGGTGCGGGTGGGGGCGGCTGCCGGGGGGCCGATCGCGGGGGGTGTCCCACCCCCCGTCGATGGGTCCCCCGGCAGCCGTGGGTGCGGGTGGGGGCGGCTGCCGGGGGGCCGATCGCGGGGGGTGTCCCACCCCCCGTCGATGGGTCCCCCGGCAGCCGTGGGTGCGGGTGGGGGCGGCTGCCGGGGGGCCGATCGCGGGGGGTGTCCCACCCCCCGTCGATGGGTCCCCCGGCAGCCGTGGGTGCGGGTGGGGGCGGCTGCCGGGGGGCCGATCGCGGGGGGTGTCCCACCCCCCGTCGATGGGTCCCCCGGCAGCCGTGGGTGCGGGTGGGGGCGGCTGCCGGGGGGCCGATCGCGGGGGGTGTCCCACCCCCCGTCGATGGGTCCCCCGGCAGCCGTGGGTGCGGGTGGGGGCGGCTGCCGGGGGGCCGATCGCGGGGGGTGTCCCACCCCCCGTCGATGGGTCCCCCGGCAGCCGTGGGTGCGGGTGGGGGCGGCGGCTGCCGGGGGGCCGATCGCGGGGGGTGTCCCACCCCCCGTCGATGGGTCCCCCGGCAGCCGTGGGTGCGGGTGGGGGCGGCTGCCGGGGGGCCGATCGCGGGGGGTGTCCCACCCCCCGTCGATGGGTCCCCCGGCAGCCGTGGGTGCGGGTGGGGGCGGCTGCCGGGGGGCCGATCGCGGGGGGTGTCCCACCCCCCGTCGATGGGTCCCCCGGCAGCCGTGGGTGCGGGGTGGGGGCGGCTGCTGCCGGGGGGCCGATCGCGGGGGGTGTCCCACCCCCCGTCGATGGGTCCCCCGGCAGCCGTGGGTGCGGGTGGGGGCGGCTGCCGGGGGGCCGATCGCGGGGGGTGTCCCACCCCCCGTCGATGGGTCCCCCGGCAGCCGTGGGTGCGGGTGGGGGCGGCTGCCGGGGGGCCGATCGCGGGGGGTGTCCCACCCCCCGTCGATGGGTCCCCCGGCAGCCGTGGGTGCGGGTGGGGGCGGCTGCCGGGGGGCCGATCGCGGGGGGTGTCCCACCCCCCGTCGATGGGTCCCCCGGCAGCCGTGGGTGCGGGTGGGGGCGGCTGCCGGGGGGCCGATCGCGGGGGGTGTCCCACCCCCCGTCGATGGGTCCCCCGGCAGCCGTGGGTGCGGGTGGGGGCGGCTGCCGGGGGGCCGATCGCGGGGGGTGTCCCACCCCCCGTCGATGGGTCCCCCGGCAGCCGTGGGTGCGGGTGGGGGCGGCTGCCGGGGGGCCGATCGCGGGGGGTGTCCCACCCCCCGTCGATGGGTCCCCCGGCAGCCGTGGGTGCGGGTGGGGGCGGCTGCCGGGGGGCCGATCGCGGGGGGTGTCCCACCCCCCGTCGATGGGTCCCCCGGCAGCCGTGGGTGCGGGTGGGGGCGGCTGCCGGGGGGCCGATCGCGGGGGGTGTCCCACCCCCCCCGTCGATGGGTCCCCCGGCAGCCGTGGGTGCGGGTGGGGGCGGCTGCCGGGGGGCCGATCGCGGGGGGTGTCCCACCCCCCGTCGATGGGTCCCCCGGCAGCCGTGGGTGCGGGTGGGGGCGGCTGCCGGGGGGCCGATCGCGGGGGGTGTCCCACCCCCCGTCGATGGGTCCCCCGGCAGCCGTGGGTGCGGGTGGGGGCGGCTGCCGGGGGGGCCGATCGCGGGGGGTGTCCCACCCCCCGTCGATGGGTCCCCCGGCAGCCGTGGGTGCGGGTGGGGGCGGCTGCCGGGGGGCCGATCGCGGGGGGTGTCCCACCCCCCGTCGATGGGTCCCCCGGCAGCCGTGGGTGCGGGTGGGGGCGGCTGCCGGGGGGCCGATCGCGGGGGGTGTCCCACCCCCCGTCGATGGGTCCCCCGGCAGCCGTGGGTGCGGGTGGGGGCGGCTGCCGGGGGGCCGATCGCGGGGGGTGTCCCACCCCCCGTCGATGGGTCCCCCGGCAGCCGTGGGTGCGGGTGGGGGGGGCGGCTGCCGGGGGGGCCGATCGCGGGGGGTGTCCCACCCCCCGTCGATGGGTCCCCCGGCAGCCGTGGGTGCGGGTGGGGGGGGCTGCCGGGGGGCCGATCGCGGGGGGTGTCCCACCCCCCGTCGATGGGTCCCCCGGCAGCCGTGGGTGCGGGTGGGGGCGGCTGCCGGGGGGCCGATCGCGGGGGGTGTCCCACCCCCCGTCGATGGGTCCCCCGGCAGCCGTGGGTGCGGGTGGGGGCGGCTGCCGGGGGGCCGATCGCGGGGGGTGTCCCACCCCCCGTCGATGGGTCCCCCGGCAGCCGTGGGTGCGGGTGGGGGGGGCGGCTGCCGGGGGGCCGATCGCGGGGGGTGTCCCACCCCCCGTCGATGGGTCCCCCGGCAGCCGTGGGTGCGGGTGGGGGCGGCTGCCGGGGGGCCCGATCGCGGGGGGTGTCCCACCCCCCCGTCGATGGGTCCCCCGGCAGCCGTGGGTGCGGGTGGGGGCGGCTGCCGGGGGGCCGATCGCGGGGGGTGTCCCACCCCCCGTCGATGGGTCCCCCGGCAGCCGTGGGTGCGGGTGGGGGGCGGCTGCCGGGGGGGCCGATCGCGGGGGGTGTCCCACCCCCCGTCGATGGGTCCCCCGGCAGCCGTGGGTGCGGGTGGGGGGGCGGCTGCCGGGGGGCCGATCGCGGGGGGTGTCCCACCCCCCGTCGATGGGTCCCCCGGCAGCCGTGGGTGCGGGTGGGGGCGGCTGCCGGGGGGCCGATCGCGGGGGGTGTCCCACCCCCCGTCGATGGGTCCCCCGGCAGCCGTGGGTGCGGGTGGGGGGCGGCTGCCGGGGGGCCGATCGCGGGGGGTGTCCCACCCCCCGTCGATGGGTCCCCCGGCAGCCGTGGGTGCGGGTGGGGGCGGCTGCCGGGGGGCCGATCGCGGGGGGTGTCCCACCCCCCGTCGATGGGTCCCCCGGCAGCCGTGGGTGCGGGTGGGGGCGGCTGCCGGGGGGCCGATCGCGGGGGGTGTCCCACCCCCCGTCGATGGGTCCCCCGGCAGCCGTGGGTGCGGGTGGGGGCGGCTGCCGGGGGGGGCCGATCGCGGGGGTGTCCCACCCCCCGTCGATGGGTCCCCCGGCAGCCGTGGGTGCGGGTGGGGGCGGCTGCCGGGGGGCCGATCGCGGGGGGTGTCCCACCCCCCGTCGATGGGTCCCCCGGCAGCCGTGGGTGCGGGTGGGGGCGGCTGCCGGGGGGCCGATCGCGGGGGGTGTCCCACCCCCCGTCGATGGGTCCCCCGGCAGCCGTGGGTGCGGGTGGGGGCGGCTGCCGGGGGGCCGATCGCGGGGGGTGTCCCACCCCCCGTCGATGGGTCCCCCGGCAGCCGTGGGTGCGGGTGGGGGCGGCTGCCGGGGGGCCCGATCGCGGGGGGTGTCCCACCCCCCGTCGATGGGTCCCCCGGCAGCCGTGGGTGCGGGTGGGGGCGGCTGCCGGGGGGCCGATCGCGGGGGGTGTCCCACCCCCCGTCGATGGGTCCCCCGGCAGCCGTGGGTGCGGGTGGGGGCGGCTGCCGGGGGGCCGATCGCGGGGGGTGTCCCACCCCCCGTCGATGGGTCCCCCGGCAGCCGTGGGTGCGGGTGGGGGCGGCTGCCGGGGGCCCGATCGGGGGGCGTGTCCCACCCCCCGTCGATGGGTCCCCCGGCAGCCGTGGGTGCGGGTGGGGGCGGCTGCCGGGGGGCCGATCGGGGGGCGTGTCCCACCCCCCGTCGATGGGTGGCAGCCGGGGGCAATGGGTGGCAGCTGTTGGTTTTGAGATTACTAGGGGTGCCTTGCAGATATCACAGAATTTATGTTCACCTGTTACCGTAAGGGGATTGGTGGCGTCCTCTCCCTTTCCTGATATCTGGAAGAATATCACAGGTTGTACCACTGTGTCTTCCATTCTGGGAGTAAGATGGAGCTGTCTGCCTTGGAATATTAAGTAGAATGTTCCAGGGTGGCTGTACACCCTCTGCCATGTTGGGAGTTATAATAACCTCTCCCCTCCATGGATATTAGGAACAATATCCCAGGCTGGGTGTTCCCCTCCTGCTATACGGTATGTAATAACACCCTCTCCCTTCCACGATATTAATAATGATATCGCCGGGGTGGTGAACACAGCCTGTGCATTATTATCATCCTCCACCTCTCCAGGTACTGGAAACAATATCACAGAAGATCTGTACACTTCCTGCGATACCTGGAGGAATAGCCTAGACGTCTTCCGGGAATATTATGAGTAATATTACCGTGTGGCTGTCCATTCATTGCTATGTTGGGAGTCATGTCATACTCTGCATCCCTGGATATTAGTATCAGTGTCACGGGGTGAGTGTACACCTACTGCGATATTAAAACTAAAGTCTTGCTCTCCGTCCCTGGATATCAGGAACCATATCACAGGTAGGTGTACACTCCTCGTGGTATTAGGAGTAATAATATGGTTATTAATCATCAATGATCGATTTTAATAATTATCAATGATTCTAATTATTAATTGGATACAATTATTAATTGTGGATAATTCTTTTAAACACATGATTAGGCATGCCTGAAATTAATTATTAATATTAATGTCATTGAACAATATTATTAGTCTCTAATACTAATTATTATTTCATTACCTGCATCAATGTGTATTGATTTAAGGAACATTAGTTTTTGATATCATTATTTAATTATTAATAGTCATATTATTATTAATTATTATGACAAATCCTTAATATATGAAACCAGTATTAATTTTTACTATGTTTTCTGTGATCATTAATATTGATAACTACTAATAATTTTTATAACATTTATTAATATTAATAATTAATAGACTTGTTCCTGATATCCACTGGGGAGAAGATGATATTACTTTCAATATCACAGAAGGTGTACACGCCCCCTGTGATAGTACTACCAATTTCCGTGTGGGAGGGGATGATATGATACCCAATATAACAGGGAGCAGGTACTCTCCCGGGATAGTGTTCTGAATAATCAGGGAGGAAGAGGTTGATATGACATCTGATACACCTGGTGAGGGTGGACACATTGAGGGTCTACACCTGTCTGTGAAAGACATCATAATTTGCAGAGGGGATGCTATAACTCATAACTCACAATATCAGAAACAGGATGTGAGGGCACTATGGCCTGCAGCAGTTGGGGGGGCTGGTGGGGGCAGCTGCTGGGAGGCCGATTGCGGGGGGTGGCCGACGCCCCGGCGATGGGGCCCCCAGCAGCCGGGGAATCGGTTGGGGGCAGCTGCGGGGAGGCCGATCGGGGGGCGTGTCCCACCCTCCGTCGATGGGTCCCCCAGCAGCCGGGGGGTCAGGTGGGGGCGGCTGCTGGGAGGCCTATCGGGGGGCGTGGCCCACCCCCCGGTGATGGGTCCCCCAGCAGCCGGGGGCAATGGGTGGCAACTGTTGGTTTTGAGATCACTAGGGGTGCCTTGCAGATATCACAGAATTTATGTTCACCTGTTACCGTAAGGGGATTGGTAGCATCCTCTCCCCTTCCTGATATCTGGAAGAATATCACAGGTTGTACTACTGTGTCTGCCATACTGGCAGTAAGATGGAGCTGTCGGCCTTGGAATATTAATTAGAATGTTCCAAGGTGGATGTACACCCTCTGCCATGTTGGGAGTTACATCAACCTCTCCCCTCCATGGATATTAGGAACAATATCCCAGGCTGGGTGTTCCCCTCCTGCTATACAGAGTGTAATAACACCCTCTCCCTTCCATGATATTAATAATAATATCGCCAGGGGGGTGAACACAGCCTGTGCATTATTATCATCCTCCACCTCTCCAGGTGCTGGAAACAATATCACAGATCTGTACACTTCCTGCGATACCTGGAGGAATAGCCTAGACATCTTCCGGGAATACTAGGAGTAATATTACCGGGAGGCTGTCCATTCATTGCTATGTTGGGAGTCATGTCATACTCTACACCCCTGGATATTAGGATCAGTGTCACGGGGTGAGTGTACACCTACTGTGATATTAAAACTAAAGTCTTGCTCTCCGTCCCTGGATATCAGGAACCATATCACAGGTAGGTGTACGCTCCCCGTGGTATTAGGAGTAATAATATGGTTATTAATCATCAATGATCGATTTTAATAATTATCAATGATTCTAATCATTAATTGGATACAATTATTAATTATGGATAATTCTTTTAAACACATGATTATGCACGCCTGAAATTAATTATTAATATTAATGTCATTGAACAATATTATTAGTCTCTAATACTAATTATTATTTCATTACCTGCATCAATGTGTATTGATTTAAGGAACATTAGTTGCTGATATCATTATTTAGTTATTAGTAGTTATATTATTATTAATTATTATGACAAATCCTTAACATATTAAACCAGTATTAATTTTTACTAAGTTTCCTGTGATCATTAATATTGATAACTACTAATAATTTTTATTACATTTATTAATATTTATAATTAATAGACTTGTTCCTGATATCCACTGGGGAGAAGATGATATTACTTTCAATATCACAGAAGGTGTACACGCCCCCTGTGATAGTACTACCAATTTCCGTGTGGGAGGGGATGATATGATACCCAATATCGCAGGGAGCAGGAACTCTCCCGGGATAGTGTTCTGAATATTCAGGGAGGAAGAGGTTGATATGACACCCGATACACCTGGTGAGGGTGGACACATTGAGGGTCTACACCTGTCTGTGAAAGAGATCATAATTTGCAGAGGGGATGCTATAACTCATAACTCACAATATCAGAAACAGGATGTGAGGGCACTATGGCCCCCAGCAGCCGGGGGATCGGGTGGGGGCGGCTGCTGGGAGGCCGTTCGGGGAGCGTGGCCCACCCCCCCCCACCGGCGATGGGGCCCCCTACAGCCAGGGGCAATGGGTGGCAGCTGTTGGTTTTGAGATCACTAGGGTTGCCTCGCAGATATCACAGAATTTATGTTCACCTGTTACCATAAGGGGATTGGTAGCATCCTCTCCCCTTCCTGATATCTAGAAGAATATCACAGGTTGTACTACTGTGTCTGCCATACAGGGAGTAACATGGAGCTGTCGGCCTTGGAATATTAAGTAGAATGTTCCAGGGTGGATGTACACCCTCTGCCATGTTGGGAGTAATATCAACATCCCCCTCTATGGATATTAGGAACAATATCCCAGGCTGGGTGTACCCCTCCTGCTGTACAGAGTGTAATATCACCCTCTCCCTTCCCCAATATTAATAACAATATCCCTGGGCGTGTGAACACAGCCTGTGAATTATTATCATCCTCCTTCCCTCCGGGTACTAGGAACAATATCACAGAAGAGCTGTACACTCCCTGCGATATTGGTTGAAATAGCCTAGACTTCTTCTGGGAATATTAGGTGCAATATTACTGTGTGGCTGTCCATTCATTGCTATGTTGGGAGTCATGTCATACTGTACACCCCTGGATATTAGGATCAGTGTCACGGGGTGAGTGTACACCTACTGCGATATTAAAACTAAAATCTTGCTCTCCGTCCCTGGATATCAGGAACCATATCACAGGTAGGTGTACATTCCCACTGGTATTAGGAGTAATAATATGGTTATTAAACATCAATGATCGATTTCAATAATTATCAATGATACTAATAATTAATTGGATACCATTATTAATTATGTATAATTCTTTTAAATACATGATTATGCATGCTTGAAATTAATTATTTATATTAATGTCATTGAACAATATTATTAGTCCCTAACACTAATGTTTATTTTATTACCAGCATCACTTTGTATTGATTCAAGGAAGATTAATTGCTGTTATCATTATTTTATTATTAATAGTGATATTACTATTAATTATTATGACAAATCATTAATGTTTTAAACCAGTATTAATTTTCACTAAGTTTACTGTGATCATTAATATCGATAATTACTAATAATTTTTATTACATTTATTAATATTAATAAGTAATAGACTTGTTCCATCTTCCGGGGAGAAGATGATATTACTTTCAATGTCACAGAAGGTGGACATGCCCCCAGTGATAGTACTATGAATTTCCGTGTGGGAGGGGATGATATGATACCCATTATCGCAGGGAGTAGTAACTCTCCTGGGATAGTGTTCTTAATATTCAGGGAGGAAGAGGATGATATGACTCCCGATACACCCTCTGAGGGTGGACACATTGCGGGTATACACCCATCTGTGAAAGAGGGCGTAATTCCCAGATGGAGAGATGATTTTACTCACAATAGCGGAAACAGGCTGTGAGTCCTCTGTGCCTCCCAATAGCCAAGGGGCGAGGCGGAGTGGCTGTTGGGAGCCAGATCACGGGCGCGCCTCACCAAAGAAAGCTGCGAGGTGCAGAGTGAGAGTGCGAAACAAAGAGAGTGAGTCACACACACACACACACACACACACACACACATACACACACACACAGAGAGAGAGAGAGAGAAAGAAAGAAAGAAACAGGGAGAGTGAGAGAAACCGAGAGAGATAGAAAAAGTCAGAGAAGCAGAGACACAGAGAGACATAGAAACATGGAGAAAGAGATGAGGGGAAGAGAGAAACAGAGATATACACAGAGTCTTAAAAGGATACAGAGAGAGACAGTGCAACCAGGAGAGAGACACACACAGGGAGAAACAGAGACAGACAAAGTGAGAGGCAGAGAGAGATGGAAAGAGAGATGGGGAGAGGGACAGAAAGAGAGAAGCAAAAGCACAACATTCGTTGAATTGCTTCTCCCTGAAGTCAACATTCTATTTCTGCACTTTCAGTCACCACCAAGAATCTTTCTATGTCACCTGTCCTCCTTCCTTCCCCATCTTCCTCATGCCCTCTTACTAAAGCCTCCTGAAATCTGCCTTCCCAATGACAACTCCTCCTTGAAATGTCACCGCTGACTTCCAAACCACCAGCAAATAAAAAAGGTTTTTAAAACAATTACTTCCACCTCTTTCTCAGTTTTGCTAAAGGTTATGGTGCTGTTTCTTAATACCTCTCTCGAAAATCTTTCTCTCTGTTTTTTATTTCTTTGCATGAATTAACATCGAGATAGAGCACAACATATCATAGTGAATATAGACTATAAAGGATGTTTTGTGCATACCTTATTTTTAGTGATATACACTGTATAAGTAATTTATTTTTGCCATTTGTTTCTTACTATGGTTTGAAAGTGTCCCCCAAATTTCAAGTGTTGGAAACTGCATCTCCCATGTAGTAGTGCCGAGGGGAGGGATCTTTAAGGGGTGATCAGGTCATGAGGGTTTCACCCTCGTGAGTGGACTAATGTTGTTATTGGTGTAGTGGGTTCCTTATCACAAGAGTTGGTCTGTTACAAAAGTGAGTTTGACCCCTCTTACTCCTTCATGCTCTCTTGCCCTTCCACCTTCCTGTGGGCTGACACAGCACAAAGATCCTTGCCAGATGCCCACCACCCCTTAACCTTGGGCTTCCCACTTCCAGGACTGTGAAAAATGAATCTTTGTTTTTGTAAATTACCCAGTCTCAGACACTCTGCTAAGAGAAGCAGAAAACAGGCTAAGACAAAATGTTTTAGGATCCTCTTCCCTCACAGTTGCAGTAAGAAGTTTATAGCTTTGTTTTGCTTTGTGGAAGATACAATGCTAAATAATAGGCATAATTTTGAAGGTTTCTCCTTCCATCCAAATATTTGATTCATTTTAAAATTTCTATTACACTGAGCTGTTAACCCTTGCTACTGATGCCTCAGAGATGTCTGGAAGAAAACCACGGAGGAAACCTTGAATGCCATGTAGTCTGTCTTATCTAAGTGCTCTCTGGACTTCGAGAAGGCTCTTTCTGTGAACCAGAGAGCTAACAATGTAGCCCAGCTCAAGACACTTTCCTGGAAAAGCTCTCAGAACATAGCCATTCCCGGGGAGCATCACAGCTTTTAAACTTCACAACAGGCACCAGAGAGCAGTCAGAAGACCATGGAACATTTTGCCTGAATTCCTTCCAGCATTGTGTTCCAGGAACCTTGAAACTCCCTCTCCCTCTACATGGGTCTTAGGTTTCTCTTTCCAAATCCAAACAGACTTGTTTTTAAACAATCCCCAAGAAGACGACATCTTAGCATTACATATAATTGAGTTGTAAATCTTCTAAATTCAGAAAGAAAGAATATGGAAATCATTCAGAAGCCCTTGAGTTTTTAATGAGAAGAATCTGCAGTGAGGGGAAGACTCTTTTTATCCTGCGAATTCCTGGCGTACTTCTTCCACACACGATCCTTGCTTGTGTCTCTCTCCAAACCTCTCTGTGAATAACCCACTCATCCTTCCAAGCTCAACTAACACGCTATGTGACAGAAACAGTTGCTTCAGTATCCATTTCCTCCTCCTCTTGTGACCAAGGCTCTGCACTAAATGCTTCATTCCCCAGCTGTCTTTGTGCACCCATGCGGCCATGTGGGTCCATTCTGGCCCATGTGATATAAGTAGAATTGTTGAGCAGGACGTCCAAAAGGACTCCTTAAAAGGAGCCAAGCTACTGGGTATGGCTCTTTCTTATTTTTTCTTTTTCCTGCTGCTTTGAATGCAGCTGTGATTGCAGGAACAAAGCTGCTATCTTGGGGCATGAGGTGATCTAGAAGATACAACCACCTTCAGTCAAAGTGCCTGAGGGAATGATAGGAGAAGCTGGGCTCTCTGATAAGATCACAGATCCAGTGCACAGGGGAGGATTGCCTGCTTTCAGATTCCGTTCATGTGAAAAGACAGACCTTTATAGGTGTGAGCCTCTGTCAGCTTGAGTCTTCTGTTTTATGCAGCCAAACTTAACCCTAACTGTCACACACCGTCTACTCATATTTTATGACGCTCTCTCTAATCTCTTAGGTAATTGTGTCCCCCCAGAAACCTATGGAGAGCTGAAGGGGTTTTAGGGTCATGGAATCCACCCTCCTCCTTTGGTAAAAGAGGACAAAGAGCAGAGAGCTGAGCGATGGCTGAGGCATGCGATTGTAAACCAAAAGGTACCTGAGACCGATCTCAATCCATTTAAAAGTTAATTCTGCCAAGGTTAAGGACGTGCTTGGGAGAAAAAAACATGGAATCACAGAAACAGTCTGTGGTCTGTGTCTTCCTCCCAAGACGATTTTGAGGGTTTCAGTAGTTAAAGGGGAAGGGTGGGCTGGAGGGAAGGGTGGGCTGGAGGGAAGGGTGGGCTGGAGGGGAAGGGTGGGCTGAAGAGGAAGGGTGGGCTGGAGGGAAGGGTGGGCTGGAGGGGAAGGGTGGGCTGGAGGGGAAGGGGGGCTGGAGGAAAAGGGTGGGCTGGAGGGGAAAGAGGGAGTCTGTGGTCGTCCTCAGGTTGCAAGAGAAAGAGAGCAGGTGGGGAATGGTCAGTTACGTCTTCATCTCACATGCAATAAATCAGTCCTTTACATAAGATAAGGTGAACATAGAACAGCTTCCTGTGGAGATACGTAACCCTTTATCTGTAGCTATCTGCTTAGGAACAAAAGGAAAGGCAGTTTCTCGTATGATTCAGCTTCCAGCTTAATGTTTTCTTCCTTTTTGGCTGTGAATTGGGGTGCCGAGGCTTTATTTTCCCTGCACACTATGTTGTGTGTGAAAATTGTTGTTCGGGACCCAGAGTTGTTAACTTCCTCCAGCTACATCCCTTAGCTCAATTTCCATTTGGAGTGGCTTCTGGAAGGCTGGAATTGAAATCCACCAGTGCCCATTTCAAGGTGTTCCCAGCATCGCCCGGATACGCTTCCCTGTGGATGCAGGTCAGTCATCATAATGCACAGAAACAGCGCTGACCTCAGCCTGGAGCCATTGCCCTGAAAGGGGATTCTTCCCAGCTCGGGCCTGAGACTGATCTCTGAGAAGTGGCCGCTCCATCCCTGAACACTTCCTGCTTGTGTCTCCTTACTTCCTAGAGATCACGGCATTCAGGCTCAGAATGCCGCAGGCCTATCCCACTGGAAGCTGCCGAGGTGCCTCCTGGCACACAGGACGCCCGGCACGGCAGCAGCATCAAGGGACCAGCAGGGAAGAGGCTGCAGTGATTTGGGGGAACAGCCTGAAAATCACCTGGAGCCTGGTGGCAGGTGGTCCCACCTCCTCCCAATATTAGGTCCCAGAGAAAATGACAATATGAGCAACTCATGTCACCATTATTAGCAGAGTCTTTTTATTCTTTCCTTAATTTTTTGCCATTAAGTTGAGCTCTATCGGTCCATTCTCTTTTCTTTTCTTTTCTTTCCTTTTTAGACAGAGTCTTGCTCTGTTGCCCAGACTGGAGTGCAGTGATGCGATCTCTGCTCACTACAAGCTACACCTCCCGGCTTCACGCCATTCTCCTGCCTCAGCCTCCTGAGTAGCTGGGACTACAGGCACCCGCCACCATGCCTGGCTAATTTTTTGTATTTTTAGTAGAGACGGGGTTTCACCATGTTAGCCAGGATGGTCTTGATCTCCTGACCCCGTGATCCGCCCGCTTTGACCTTCCAAAGTGCTGGGATTACAGGCTTGAGCCACCCCACCAGGCTTATAGGTCCATTTTCTGCTTTTAATGCCACCAATCCATGAAATTCCAGATCTGCTTCTGTAAAAAAAAGTTTCATTTTCATTATTTTATTATTCATTACATTAATTCTATTATTTTATTCTCTTTGTTTTTTTAAGAAGAATTTCAGCGTGAGAGGGGCTATCCCTGCTGCCTTGTGGCTGCAGAAGGAGAGAGAAGGAGCCTCTCCAAAAAAGGGTTTCATGAAAGCCCTGAGACGAGATATTCACTTTAGAGGGTTCAGGACAAGGACACTCACTTTGTTCTGTGCGGTGTGGAGATGCGGGTGAGCGTTCCTCAGTGGCACCACCTGGTTCCCTCTTGTCCTCAGCTGCCAGTGTGCCCTGGGACATGTCATTTGGACAAAACACTTTTCCATGTCTGCCCTCCATTCCACGGAGGCAGGAGAAAAGGGTCTGGAGGCAGGAACAAAAGTCCGATTCACCCTGACTTCGGAGAATTAATCAAATGGAAACTTTTGGGCTATGACAGGAAATATCCTCTCCATTTACACAGGGCATACACTGAGTACATGACTTTGTAATTTTACTTCATCCTCTTCATTTACATAGGGTACACATCAAGTAACCAATGGAAACCTCTAAAGGGGATTTGAACCCCAGAAACTTCAGTAACGGGCTCCCTGTGCTCAGGTGCTCCCACCCTGTGGAGTGTGCTTTCATTTTCTGTAAATCTCTAATTTGCTGCTTCATTCTTTCCTTGCTCCATTTTTGCATTGTGTCCAAGTCTTGGTTCAAGACACCAAGAACCTGGACACCGTCGACCAGTAACATTATCTTAATATCTTGTTTTAAAACTGAATTCTGTTTTTCATCTGTTCACCTAGTTTTTAGAAAATTACAGTAAAATACAACTTGGAACTTACCACAGCTTAATACGGGGGTCACTATGAGCTATACAACAAGTTTGATGTTTAAAAGTTTGCAGCATTTTTTATTGCTCTTTCATTTACACACTACAGTAAATATTTTATTTTTTATGTTTAATTATGAAATATATGACACAAAGGAGTCTATAAAATTTGGGTGGGCACGGTGGCTCATGCCTGTAATCCCAGCACTTTCGGAGGCTGAAGCAGGCGGATCATTTGAGGTCAGGTGTTCGAGACCAGCCTGGCCAACCTGGTGAAACCCGTCTCTACTAAAAAAATACAAAAAGTTAGCTGAGCATCATGGCAGGCACCTGTGATCGCAGCTACTCGGGAGGCTGAGGTGGGAGAGTTGTTTGAACCCAGGAGACAGAAGTTGCAGTGAGCCGAGATCGTGCCATTACACTCTAGCCTGGGCTACATGAGCAAAACTCCACCTCAAAAACAAACAAACAAAAACTGAATGTATAATCCGATAGATTAATAATTGCGCTGATGTCATCATCCATTAGCATCGAGTGTCTTGAAAGGCTACAATATGCCCTTCCTTGATAACCTGGGTCTCCCTTCTTCACCCAGACATAGGACTAATGTGTCAATGTTTGTCTTGCTTTTCATAAGGTTTATCATTTCTGTGTATATTATTAAGCAATAGCACATACTATGGTTTGTGAACTGTATAGGGAATAGCAGTGTATTTTTCAGTAATTTCCTTTGTTCACTGTAATTTTTCATTGTTGATGCTTCTAAGTGCCGTTCATTTTCACTTCTGTATCATATTCCACAATGTGACTAGGGCAGCTTTTTCCCTTGATAGAGGTGTGTTTGGATGGCTTTCAGGTGTTTTCTATGTCTACAATCACTGCCTAAATATTCTTGCCCCGTATATGTCTCTTGGAGAAGACCGTGCAAGGGCATTTCTAGGGCAGACATGCCGGAGAAGGCAAGTGTGAGGCCACAGAGGGGCGTGTCTAGCTTTTTATGAAATACAGTCTCTTAACAGGAGCAACAGCAGTGGATACTTTGCCAGCAGTTGATCTTTTCCACCTTTTGGATTTTTGTGGCTCTGCTGAATTTGTTTCTTGAATTACTGGATGTATCCACAGTACTTTGTTTACTTAAGTTTTGTAACGTTTTGCACGCGGACTTATCTTCCTTAGAATTTTATGTGGGGAGATATTTTGAGGACAGGGTTGCATTGTTTCAGCAAAGATGTTCACTCACATGGGGTAGGGGTGAAGTGAGCAGCCGCCTGGTGCCGCGTCGATTTGACACATGCTCTCGAGGTCTTCCAGCACAAACTCTTGGAGGACTGCTTCTCATCAGTTCTCAGGGTCAGTGGTTTTCCCCCCCACCCAGCACCAATGCAGGGACAGCTGCTCTCCTTGCTGCTCCTGCTCTGAGGTGGGCTTTTATTTTAAGTCTAAGATGTCAGATTTCTGACCTCATTTTGGAGAGACATCCGGTTTTGTTTCTGATGCCCCATCCTCTGTGCAACTGTCTAAACAGAAAAAAAAATTCCACTTTGGTTCCTGCCAATTGCTTATTGACTGCTGTGGATTCCATCCTTCAATGCCAGCTCAGTAATGCACTTACAAAGATGCATTTTGGTAGGTTTTACTCCCCCTTTCCATCATCTTCATGCTGGGTCCAGGACTTCTTTTCCTCTGTGATTAAGATGCCACAATGGGCTTGGCATGGTGGCTCTTGCCTGTAATCTTAGCACTTTAGGAAGCCAAGGTGGGTGAATCACCCGAGGCCAGGGGTTCAAGACCAACCTTGCCAACATGGTGAAACTCTGTCTCTATTAAAAGTGCAAAAAATTACCCGGCATTATGATGCATGCCTGTAATCTCAGCTATTTGGGAGGCTGAGGCAGGAGAATTGCTTGAACCGGGACCCGGCAGGCGGGGGTTGCAGTGAGCCGAGATCATGCCACTGCACCCCAGCATGGGCTACAGAACGAGACTTTGTCTCAAAAAAAAATATATATATATATGTATATGTATATTTATATATATATATATTTGAAGTATTATCCAATGAGAGCAGGTGTTCCGGAAGACCTCATTTAAATACAGAATCTGATTGGGGGCCCATGTCACACCTGCCATTTTTTCATCTTTGCAGCTGGGCTTTTCTCCTCTTCTCTGCTGGACTCTGCTGTTTCCCACAAGGTCTTCAGAAAGTTTGCCCTGAATCCTACAACCAGGAGATGAGAAGCACAGAGTGACACCAGCAGGAGAACATGAAGATGCAGTGATAGTTGTCCTCCTTCTGCAGAGTCCAGAGCAGTGCACTCCTACTGCTGGTGCCCTAGCTAAGCCTGGGGGCCAGCATGCCCGATGATAGCCTGGGAGTGCTGCAGTCAGGGTCCCCACAATGGACACCCAGCCTGTGCCCTTGCACTCTACTTGAGCGTGGCCATTGTCACCTCAGAGCCCCTGAGTACAGAGCAATGCATCCTACCAGAGCTGCATGTGAGGAAGGACCACGTGAGTCCCGGGAAAGAGCTGAGGCCCTGCAGGGGGAGGTGGCCAGGACCGAGACCTGATGCCTATGTGGAGAGTCGTCTGTGGGTGTGAGTGGCACTGTGGGGTCAGTTCCCGGGTTCTGCTGCTCCTCCTCCTCAAAGATCAGTGTCTGAGCAGAGGCTGGCGTGTGTGTGGCACCTGGAACTGCAGGGCCACCACTCATGTGTGAGGCCATCATGGGGACCTGAACATGGTGTGGTCTGCAGACCCCACCCATCCATTAGCCCCAATTCCTGGCCAGCTTCTGCCAAGATGAGAGGGTGGAATCTGGAAGGTGGGCGTAAGCTGAAACCTGTCCCCCAGTGGCTGACATACAGGGTGACACTCTCTGTGTGGGGGAAAGAAAGAGAGATCAGACTGTTATTGTGTCTATGTAGAAAGACGAAGACATAAGAAAGTCCATTTTGATCTGTACTGGGAAAAATTCTTCTGCCTTGAGATGCTGTTCATCTGTAACCCCAGCCCCAACCCTGTGCTCACAGAAGCATGTGCTGTGTTGACTCAAGGTTGAATGGATTTAGGGCTGTGCAGGATGTGCCTTAGTGAAAATGTGTTTGCACCTCCTGGGCTCCAGGCTGCCAGCTGCCTGCCCAGGGTCTGAATGTCCTACTGTGACCTGTTTCCTCACCTGGCCCAGAGGACAGGTAGGGAAGGCTTGTTTTGAGGATAAGGCGGGGTAATCCCTGTAGGCCCTCATTAGCTTGCCTGTCCTCCAGGTCTTTTTGATTTCTTTTTTCTCTTCTTTGTTATGAAACTCTGGAGAATTGTCCTCCAGCCTGTCTTCAGCTGGGGAGGTAAAAAGGCTGGACCTTGCCCTTGACTTCAGGGCCCCATCTGGGTGCCCCCTCCTCCTAGGGTTTTTAAAAGCATATACTTGGCAACATACCCTGTACCTGAGAGAGCTGCAGAGAACCTCCTGCATGTCCAAAGCAGCACACTTTGTTCCCTGACCCCAGGCCCTCATCACACCCCAAAGCACAAATACTTTCAGGTGGCCAGCTTCAGACAAGAGTCTGAACTCTATGCTTGCTTTCTGGGGTCTACATAGGCCCATATGATGGGGCTACCTCTATTCTACCCCTGTGCCTCCCCCAATCCATTAGGGGCCTCAACTTAGTGATCTCTAACCGGGAGCAATGTTCCCTAGGCAAGGAATGCAGCCCTCCCCAGGATGCTGGCATGGCCATGTCCCAGTGGACATCAGTCCTGGAGCAAGAGGTCCAAGGCAGGGAGTTTCACCACCCGTTTCACCAGGTGTGGTGACCTTTCTTGGTTCCTAGCCTTCAAGATGGGATTTTTACACTGTACCACAGTGGGGGAAACCGAGGCACAGGTCCGGTGAGCGGTAAAGAAGGAAAACCTCTGTGACTAGGAAACATGGCCCTTGCCCAGCACAACCGCTCCAGGATAGTACCCTTTGAGATGTATTGCTGAGCTGTTCTTGGCACGTGGCATGGCACTGTGGTGGAGGTCAACAGCTTGTGGAGTTGGGGATGGGAGTGCTGGCAGGAGCAGGTAATTTTGGAGCCACCATGGGCAGGAAGGGGACATTGCCCCTTTCCCCACAACTTGGGCACAGCAGCAATTTTCTTCTCTGATGTGTGTGGGCACCAATGCCTACGTGGGTGTGGGTGCGTCCTCCCCTTTTGTTGATGAAGAACCTTCCCGCAGCCGTTGGGGTGTGTATGGACACCACGTGTGCCTGGCAGCAGGGTGGTGCCTGCGGAGGCTTGGCTACTATATGTCTCACTGCCACCTCCCCAGGGGAAGGAGACCCTGTGCCCTTAGTGCCCCTCATACCCAGTCCCTCACATTCTTCACTTGGCATCCCCCTGCCTGATTCTCCCAACTCAGCCCCTGCCAGGTTTCTCCAGGGGCTGTGGGCCCTGGGATGGGATCAAAGGAGGCAGCAACTGTGCTGCCTGCCTCTGCCTGAAGTCGGGGATCCCTGGCCGCTACTGGCATCTGGTGGGCAGGGTAGGTGGGGAGGTCAAGGGTCAGCTTTTCCACTCCCCAGCCTGCACTGCCTAAGTCACCAGGTATAACTGGGCTGGAGGCTGATCTGTGTCCTCCACAGTCACTTGATGCATTACATTGAAGCTAATCCTTGTGTAAATGACAAGACCTGTTGTTACCGCCCAAATCAAACCAGAACCTAAAGACTGTTGCACTTGGGCCCAGAGCCTGGGGCTGAGGCTGCCATGACCACTCTGTTCTCTTCCTTCTGTTGCACTTGGGCCCAGAGCCTGGGGCTGAGGCTGCCATGACCACCCTGTTCTCTTCCTTCTGGGGTCCCCAGGAAGCTCCCAGGACTGAATGATCCCCACAAAACCCAGTGGCCAGGATGGGAGGGCTGGAGGTCAACTCCCCCACCCTGCCCCTACCACCACAACCAAGAGGCCCCCATGGAGGTTGGCCCCGAGCTGTGGGTCCCTGTGGGATGCGGGCTCCCACGGATACTTCAGGGGATGAGCATGGGTCCTTCTGGCTGACGGGAGCCTGGTGGGCACAGGGTGTGTGGGGTCTGCGTAGGTGGGTTGGACAGCACTGGGTCTAGCCAGGGAACCAGGGACTGGTGTGACCAAAGTGGGCAGCAATATATTGCCAGAACCAAAACTACAGTGCAACCAGCCCAGCTGGTAGGGAGAAGGAGACCTGCCTAGCAGGACCATCCACCCCTATCCCAGTCCCAAGCCCAGACTGCCTGCCTGTACTGGACATTGCCTGGTCCGGGAGGCCTGGGCATGATGGTCAGGTGGTGTGTCCCTGGGTTCCAGGCCTTGGTGGTCCCTTGGGAGCTGAGCATCCTCTGGGCAGGAGGAAGGCTTGCGGTCCACTGTTTGCATCTGCCCCTGGGGGTTTGCCCCCGCCCCATCTTCTCAGCCCATACAGGGATGTGGCCAGGGCTCCTCACCTGCTCTGTGGCTCCAGTTCTGATTAGCTCACTTGGTGACTCTGACAGCTTCCTCCCCAAAGCTTGGGTCCTCATCTGTGGGAATGGGGTGTCCCAGGGACCCTGCAGGCAGGAACCCACCCCCAGCTCCTCTGGTGGGCCCTCCTGGGCTTTCTTACCTACTGGCTTGTGAGACCCAGTTGGCCAAACTTGGTGTCCTATTTTTATTTTGGCCTTTTTCTTAGTGTGTGTTTTCTGTAACTACTGCTGTGTAGAACCTCTATATGAGTTTTAGGTAGAGAATCTTGCCCACCCAGAGGTCCACCACCCCAGAGAGCCTCCATTCAGCACCCCCGGGCTGGTCCTGCCTGTGCTCCGCTTGGTGTGAATGTTGAGTGTGACCGATCCACATGGCTGCTTGACCCTGCATCTCCTTCCTTCTTGTTCCTGAGGTCAATTCTGTTCTCTCTTTCTCTACCTGAACTGCACTTGAAGCCAAGATGAAGGATGAGAAATGGTTGCTAAGAAGGATCCCTCCTGCAGCGAATCCGCTGTGAGGAGGCTGCACTGGCCCACCCTGTCCTTTCCTTCTCTAAGCTCATTCCAGAGGTCGGCAAGGGGCAGCCTGTCCCTCCCTGCCTGCTCTTGTGGCCCGTAAATCAAGAATGGATTTTACATTTCCAAATGGTTGAACAAATAAAAAAAATAACACTTCATGACACTGAGACGTTTCCATGTCCATAAGTAAAGTTTGATGGGGGTGCAGTCATGCCCATCTCTTCACAGGCCACCTGCAGAAGCTGCTGTCATGCAGCCATGGCAGAGTTGCATTCTTGAGGCAAAGATCACTTGGCAAAGCTGAAAATACTGACTCCTGGCTCTTTAGGGAAACAGTTTCCAGTCCCTGGTTTAAGGGCTGTGTGGCAGGACCCCAGGATCTTGGTCAGATTGTTCCTCACTCAGGGCATGCTGTGGCCTTCGCTAGTATGTCTGCAAAGTTTGAGTGCTATGGTGCCTCTCATGGGGGCATTGAGCTCTTTCGTGCTAGATTTCAGAGTGTCTGCCTCATGGTCATCTGTCTCACCAACAGAGACCCTGTGGCCAGATTCAAACAAGCAGGAACTGTTGGTCTTTGGCAGCAGGGATACCTTAGAGCTGATCTGACACCCACCCTGAGGTGGTCCCATGACACCCACTGTCTGGGTCAAGGTTGGGGCAGGCCTGGTGTCCTGAACCGCCGTGCGATGTAGATCATAATAGCCAGCGGGGGAGAGGGGGCTATTACTCCTCACATCGCGGAGGGTGCCTCACTCCCCTGCGATGGGGATCTTAATAGCCAATTAATACCCACCGCAATGTGTGTCCATTATTAGTAGTCTCTTTTTTTCAGGATATTAGGAACAATTTCACAGGTTGTGTGTACACAGCCTGCGATTGGAGAATGAATACCACAATTTGCACCTCTGGATATTAGGAACCATATCACACAATGGGTATACACTTTTTGGGAGATTTGGGATAATGTCATCCTGTGTTTCCCTGAATATTCGGAGACATATCACAGGGCGGCTGTACACCCACTACTCTCTTGGCAGGAACATCATACTTTACCTACTGGAAATTAGGAGCAATATCACAGACTGGCTTTCAAGCCACTGTCGTATGGGAAGTTAAATCATGCTCTCCCCCACAAGTTATGAGGAACAATATCACAGGGGGTGTGCACCTTCTCCAGTAGTGGGAATAGCATCACCATCTCTTCCTTTAGATGACAGGAACAATATCACAGGGTGGGTGTACACCCCGTGTGTTTTTGGAAGCAATGTCATTCTCTCTTCTTCTAGGTTTTACGATTAATATCACAGGCGGGGTATATACCCCTTGTTGTATTGGATGGAATCTCATCCTCTTTCAACCTGTATCTTTAGAACAATATCCCATGGGGACTGTCCATCCCTTCAATATTGGTACTAATATCATCTTCTCCTTTCCTGGATATAAGAAACAATATCACAGGAGGGGTGTACACCCCTTGCAATACTGGTAATAATATCACCTCTCCCCTGTTGTTATTAAGGACAAAATCCCAGGGTGGCTGTAAGGTTCCTACTTTACTGGGAGTAATGTCATCCACTCACCCCCTGGATAAGAGGAACCATATCACTGAAGAGGTGTCCACCCCCTTCGATATTGTCAGTCGTGTCATCTTCTTCCCGCCTGGATATTAGGAATGATACCCCAGGGTTGGGGGCGGTGTACACCCACTGTGGTATCGAAAGTAAAATCAGCCTCTTTCCCGCTGGATATTAAGAACTATATCAATGGTGTGTGTGCACCTTCTGGGATATTGGGAGTACTATCAGCCTCCACCCCGCTGCATATTAAGACCAATATTCGGGGGGCAGGGTGGTTACAGCCCCTGCAATATTGAAAGTAATATTCTTCTCTTTCCCCTGTACATTAGGGACTACATCACAGGGGTCTGTACACCTTCTGTGATATTGGGATTAATGTTATCTTCTCCCCCACTGAATATCAAAAACAATATCACAGAAGGGTGTACACTCCCTGCGATATGGCCAGTAATATCATCGTCTCTACCTTTGGATAGGAGGAACAACATCACAGAGGGTGTGTACACTGCCCTGCAATATTGGGTATAATGTTATCCTCTCTTTCCCTGGATATTAGGAACGATATCCCTGGTGGTGGGGGGTGGATTACATTAAGAACAATATCACTGGGTGGGTGTACACCCCCTGTGATATTGGGTGTAGCATCATCCTCTCTTCCGTAGGATATTAAGAACAATATCACAGGACAGGTGTAGAGCCACGGCCCCTGCGTGATTGGGAGCAATAGCATCTTCTCCCCCTCTCTATATAAGGAACAATATCCCAGGATGGCTGTACATCCCCTGCGATATTGGGCGTAATGTCATCGTCTCCCAACGTGGATATTGGTCATAGTGTCACAGGGGGGTGTATGCCTTCTTCGATATTGGGAGCAATATCATCCTCTCCCCTCAGGATTGTAGGCAAAATATCGAAAGGGTTTTCCAACTCGTGTGATATGGGCAGTAATATCATCCTCTCCCCACTTAGATGTTAGGAGCTGCATCACAGGCGGCTGTACACTTCTTGTGATATTGGGAGTCATATCATCCTCTCCCATCATGGATATTAAGAACAATATTACAAAGGAGGTGTACACCCCCTGCCATATTGAGAGAAATATTATGTTCTCCCCTTCGGGATATCAGGAACAATATCGCAGGAGGTGTGTACAACCACTGCGATATTGGGAGTAATATCATCCTCTCCCCCTGAATATAAGAAACAATATCACAGGAGGATGTACACCCCCTGTGATACTGGCAGTCATACCATTTTCTCTCCCTCTGGATATTTGGAACAATATCACAGTGGGTGTGTACACCCCCTGCGATATTACCACTAGTATCATCGTCTCCCTCCCAGGATATAGGGAAGAATATCACAAGAGGCTGTACACCCCCTGCAATATTGGGAGTAATATCTTCCTCTACCCCGCTGGCTATTAGGAACAATGTCACAGAAAGGGTGTACACCCCCTGCTCTATTGGGAGTGATATCGTCCTCTCCTTGCCTGGATATTAGGAACCATATCACTAGGGAGTGTACACCTCCCACAATAATGAGACTAATATCACCCTCTCTCCCCATGCATATTAGGAATCATATCACAGGGGTGGTGTACACCCCCTGTGAAATCGGAAGAAATATCATCCTCTCCACCTTTGGAACACTTTTTAACAGAGCTTTGTATGTGGGGAAGACTCGAGTGATTAATCGAATGTTTCATCAGGTGCGGTTCTTCTGTTTCCCAGTTTTGACACAACATTTGGAAAATTTCCAGAGACTCCTGTGGTCAGCCTCACGGTTTCACTCTGTCACTTTCTAATGCAGTATTCTTTGGGAGTCTTTTAAATTAAGCGCCGTCATTTAAAAATAAGTTTTATAATATGCAGTTTCAGGTTAATTCTTTACCTTTGTGTCTCAGGCAGTGGCTCCCCACCTGTGAGTAGCCAGAAAGGTTCACGCAGTTTTCCAGGGCGACCTTTGCATTTCCTGGAACTATTAAGAGCTCGTTCCTGCTTCCGCCGCGATTGACACGCAGTGCGCGTGAGGCCGTGCGTGGCTTAGCGTCTTCTGCAGGCTTAGAGGTCACTTTCTGTTCTTCCCCAAGCCTGCTCTGCTGTGCCAAGTGTTCACTGCGGGCGACGGTCACACTGTCTGGCACAGGCCACCGAGACCACAGGGCAGACTCCACGTAGCGGAGCCTGCAGAATGGCAGAGCCCAGCCTCCTTGCCGCCCTTCACAGGGAGCAGAAAGCACAAGCCTGTGATCAGAGCTGTGCTAGCCCAGAAAGCCTCCGAACAGGTTTAATTGAGGAATCGGCTCCTACCAACTGCCCATGTTTAGGATGTGTCTGAGTTTTTGTGATTTTTCCTGCACTGAAGCTACTGGGCTGGCTCTGAGTCACTGTCATGGGACTTCACGTTGCCCCGACAGGAAGCAGCGGGGGAGGAGGTCTGCACAGAGGCTTGCCACCATGATAATGAAGGGCTTGTTGCCTCTTGGGACAGCGAGTTCAAGCTCTTTGTAATTGTCAGCGTAAACAGTGACCCGCTGAGGACACGGCTGTAATTCAGGGTGGCATGTTTGATTGTCATCGTTGGTATCAGGTACCTGCCTCTAAAGTGACGGTACCCGTAGTGCGGCATCAGGAGGGCAGCTCCTGCCAAACACACGTGCTCCTGGGCCCCTGCAGTCAAGGTCTTGCTGCCAGCCAGGCCTGCTACTGTGGGTGCAGTGGTATCTTCAGGGCACTGAGTGCCTCCCTCATTTGCTTGTGGGGCCCAGCCCTCCATCCCTCCCGGTCCCCAGTGCAGCTCCTCCCTGGGTTCTCCCAGCCCCATGCACACCTCCGTCTTCACAGCTTCCCTAGTTTTCTCGTGGGCGCCCTAGGTGGGTGCCTGGGCAGGGTTCGTGTGTTAGTCCAGTTCTCTCCAGCCTTCCCTGGCTGGTAGTTCAGCAGGTCCCTTCAGATGAGTCAGCCAGCTGTGTGCCTGCATGTTCAGGATACTTGTCAGGGGCTCCCTCAGGTCACAGCAAGACCCAAGCTCACCTCCTCCAGGGGACTTTGGAGCCCGCCCTGGAGAGACACCAGCCACGTCCAGAGGGGCCGCCCAGGTCCCCGCGGGCTGGTGGGAGTGACTTCTGAGCCACTTGAGGCCCCACTTTGTGTTCCTACACCCCACAAAGACACTTAAAGCGCCATGTTCTGGTGCCGTGTGCCTCTCCAGTGTGGCACACAAGCCTAGACGGGGATCTGAGCGGGCGCTGCCTTCCTCAGGCTGCGCTTGTGTTTTGGGGCTCCTGGAGCACTCGTGGCTGTGATTCCCGCCGCTGTCTGGGCTCCCCTAGACGGTCTCACCCGCAGCCTGAGGGCCACATCAGCAGCCACCGAGGAGCCGGCAGGTCCGGCGTTGGTCCCACTCAGTCCTTCTCGACTTTGGTGACAGAGGAGACAGCAAAACTTCAGCTGGGAGCCCCAGACCTTCTCTGCTTGGGGCCCTGGGACTGAGATAGCACAGATCCTGCCATCCACTGCTGGGGGCCCTGCTGTGCGCCTCCTTCCTCTGGTCAGGGGCCGCGCCCTTGAGCTGGGCAGCTCCAGGTCCTCACACTCAGGGGCTCGGGGCGGGTCCTGGATGCAGAGAGAAGGAGAAGGGCGGCGTTTTGAGCCCAACTGTGTTGGCTTCATCTTCTGCCTCTTGTCCCTAAATGCATTTGCAAAGTTTTCCAGATGAAAACTCAGACGGGATTTTTAATGACTGGAATCTGTGAATTCCATGGAAGCCAAGTCTGTCCACCTCTTTCACCCACCTCACTTCTCCCCATTGGGGCTGATTTTGGCAGTGTTCATAGGGGCATGGACGAAAGGGGTGGTGGCCAGCCCTCAGCCCTGCGTCCCTCCCCTCCTCCCCTCAGCGCCACAGCATTTCAGTGTCATCCCCTTCCCTGCACGCGTCCTCATGAAAACCAAGTGCAGCTGGAGGGAGATGCCTGTGCCCGCTCCCGTGACCTTCCCGGCCAGCCCGGCTGCAGTGGCCCCTCAGCAAGCATCTGCCTGGTGCTGCCTCCGTGCCCCTCCCATCACCTGACGCTCCTGCTCTCGAATCTTCACGCGTGTGCTCCGTGCAGCCACCTCACGGGCTCCCCAGGAACGGAGACAGTGTCTTACGCAGATCAGAATGCTCTTCTCTGTCCACTGAATAGTCCAACACAGAATCATTCCTCTGTGATTATTTATGCTTTGTTATGTAGAACTGGAATAAAGAAAAAGTGAATTTAGACATTACAGCCATCAGGTTGAAACTAGGTAATTGCATTAGGGAATTAAATGAAAGCATTTGAGCTTCTCGAGCTCTAATTCCACATCTTCGTATCTCCATCACCCCATAGCCAGTGTCTAACACAGCTCTTGGTCTAGGAGTTTCTTGATAAATGCTTATTGAATTGAACGGGACTGAGCTTAACATTCCCACCCAGAGTTAGAAGCCAGTCCCTGAGCAAATTGCATTTCGAACGTGAATTCGATGTTACTGTGGTAAGGGGTATCCCTACACGTCATAATTCCTAGTCAATATCGGGTATTTAGTCAAATAGACTCAAGTATAGAGAGGCATGGCCCATCTGGTGAAAGGGCAAGGCACAGTGCTTTAGGTCCAAGTCCCCAATATCAACTATGAAAATAAAACATTGTCACCTCCAATTACAGCCCTGTCCTCTGCTGGTCCCTGTTCACGCTACCAATTATAAACAGCTTGAACTTGCTGTCCTGAGAGGCAACACACCCTCCATTCTCTCTGCAGTGCGACTGCCTTGGTGGATGGAACATGCCTCTCCTCCCTCCCTCCCCCCTCCTCTCTCCCTCCCTCCCCCCTCCTTCTTCCTGTCTTCTCTCACTTTTCTCCCCCAACCTTCTCTCCTGGGCGAGGGGCAGAAGAGAAGAGACCTCCGGAATCTTCTGCTTCATCCAAGCAGCTTGGGGGCAGCATGAACAGCTGCAATTTGGCTGTCGCAGCAGGTGCCTCAGGGCAGCCTTTCTAATGGGAATCCTGGAATCGTGTCTTTCCTTAACGTGTCCTAAAGGCTGGAGGACATGAAGTGAAACAATGTTCCATGCTCAGTCCTATGATTTTGTGTATTTATTGGACTTACTTTGAAATTAAACTAAATGATACCCAAGGTAGAGCATTAAAAAAAAAAAGAAAAAACAGGCTATGGTGTTTGAAAAACAAACAAAGCCATTTGGTTTGTTGGTTTGTTCTTAGGTCTTCACAGGCTCCTAGGTCACACGTTTCAGTTTCTCAGCGAGTGACATTCTCTGCAGAAGCCGTGTCAGCCTCTTGTTTGATGATGTCAGCCACAGCAGAAAGAAGCACTCCGTAGGCCTCGTGCTCAGCACCTTGGTGTGAGCTCCTGCCGTCTTCTGTTCATGCTCATCACAGCTCTGTGCAGTGGGCGTCCTCCTGATCCATGTGGGAGGGTAGAGGATGGAGGTGGAAGGGTGAGTGACGGCAGGATCACATGAGGGGTCTCTCCCGAGGTAGAGAGGGGAACCGGCCCAGGACCTCAGTGCCCATCGCGTCCTTCCTCCTCCTCCTATGCTTCTCTGTGACTGTTTGACTCAGGCTGCAAGGACAGACGTGAGTATGTGCAGAGTGTGTGTGCACTCCTGGAGTGTGTGCTCATATTGGCTGGGAGGGATGTGAGCGTGTACAGAGCATGTATGCACACCTTGGGGGTATGTGCTGGCGTTGGCAAGGACAGATGTGAGCATGTACAGAATGTGTGTGCACACCTTGGGGATATGTGGTGGCATTGGCAGGGACAGATGTGTACAGACCGTGTGTGCACACCTCGGGGGTGTGTGCTGTCGTTGGCATGGACAGACTTGAGCACGTACACAATGTGTGTGCACACCTTGGGGATATGTGGTGGCATTGGCAGGGACAGTTGTGTACAGAGCGTGTGTGCACACCTCGGGGTTGTGTGTTGGTGTTGGCACGGACAGACGTGAGCGTGTACAGAGAATGTGTGCACACCTGGGAGTGTTTGCTGGTGCTGGCACGGACAGACGTGAGCGTGTACAGAGCGTGTGTGCACACCTGGGGGTGTGTGCTTATGTTGTTTTGTAAGCGGCAAATACGTGGCCCATTGCCTAGGGCGGCCCTGCGCCCGTGCTGAGTCCAGCAGTGGCCTTCGCGTTGGGGCCTCCATCTCCCCAGACAGCACTCGAGTGTCTTGAGGTTTCAGATTCTTCCTCTCCGGGTACTTGGGCCTCCTCAGGACCAAGCATCAGAACCAGCCAACTGCAAACTACAAGAACGTTCAAATGCATCTTCAGTAGGAAAAACAAAAGCAATTGGAATAATTTTCCAACATGACCCCGTGGTTAAGCCGTTAGAAGCTCCAGCCAAGAGATTGAGTCACTTTAAAATTCACACCAATTAAAATGGTTGTGAGAGTTGCAGAGCTTTACCGCTAAACCTTGAAATAATTGAAGCGTTCTGCTCCGCTTGCTTACAAACTAGGGTTGGGGATAACTTTCAGTCCAAAGTAGCAACCTTCTAAATCCAGCTTAGATGTGAGGCTCCCGCTGACACAGGAAGAGACAGTGGCCCTTGTTTATTCTCCTGTGTTCAGATACTTTGTCATTTTTTCTTTGTCTCCTGATCATCACTTCTGCTTTTCCAATTCAAACTAAAGGGAGTTTAGTTCTGTTTTAGAGAAGCTGTGGTTAGTGGTCTCTTTTCATGGTTTGCTTAATCTCTTCAGTTTGGTGCTTACATTTACCCAAATGGACTTCTCTTTAGTAAGACGGTGCCGTAGCCCAGGGCTTCTCCTTCCATATCTGCTCCCCAGGAGGCCCCCCAGGAATGGGAGCTGGAGATCCAGCCCCTCTCCGTGTGCCGTTTTCTTTGAGTCCAATGTAGGTTTGGCTCAGAGAAGAAAACAGGCCTCCGGGTTGGGTGCCTCTGACTGCTTGCTTGTGCAATGTGTAATGATAAGGCACCTTCCAAACTAATTTTACACATTGATAGTTGTAGCTTGAAGTATCGCTGCAGTCATAAGAATAAGAAACACTCCCATAAAGTAGATAAACAGAAAAAAGCCATAAAAGTTTAATAAAGGGCAAATAAAATGGTGTTGTAAGAAGGTACGGTGGGAAATGCTCTCAGTCCACCCAGATCGGCTCTGGCGTCCTCCTGTAAATACATTCAGCTACGTGTGGCCCTGATCACAATCACTACTGTGAATCGTGATCCAGAATGTTCTTGGGGGCGGATGACTGGACTGTGCCAGCAGCTGAGTCTGATTGGGCGTCACGGAGGTGATGTGCTTAGCGCGGCCAGCTGGGCTGAGGGGTGGCCACCCGTGCACTCGCCACGTGCAGCCACTATTCTGGTGATGGAGTTGCACCCTTCACAGCTTGTCCACCTGGGCTCCTTAAAATACCGGGAACCCAACCGCAGGTGGGTGCCTCCCGACATGGGAGCTTTCTTTTTTATCCAGGGCCCTCTGGCGCTGCAGACCCCAGCCACCGGTCCCTTGAGCCCACGGGGAGGCACCACAGGACTCCGCTGGGCCATGGAGGTCCCCGAGCAGGTGGTCATTTGTTGCTTATGAAGTGGTCCATGGTCTGTGAGTTTATTCCCGGGGTCTGTGTGGGCGAGAGTAACCAGTTCACAGCTGGGCACTTACCCCTTACACAGGTGACACTAGTTGAAGTGGAATCTATGTTAGCTCGTACGGGAGTACGTGAGGAGCTAGGAGGGTGGAGAGGCATGGCCCTAGCGTTAGAGCCCGGGCTCCTGACATTCTGTGTCTTCCTGTTGAGGGGCCGTCAGGGCCGCTGTGGGTCCTGAAGACAGTGGGTGCTATATGGACCAGGGGGTGCGGAAGCCTCTAGAGGTTGCGGGAGGCAAGGAGACGGTCGCTTTCCCAGAGCCAGCCCTGCCGACACCTCGATGTTAGCTGGTGAGACCTGTTTTGGACTCCAGCTTCCAGAAATGTGAGAAAATAAGTCAGTGTTTAGGGCGCTAAATTTGGGGTGATTTAGTGGAGAAATAGAAAACTAGTCCACGAAGGTGCACGCATTGAAATGTGCTCTGTCCAGGCGTTCACAGTGGCGTGAGGGGGATGGCATCAGGGTTCTGGGAACCGTGCAGTTTTACTGAAGGAAGGGAGCTCGCCACGCCTTTCCTCATGTAACTGAAGGTATGTATGCCTGCCACACCACCCAGGAGACAGGGACTAGAATTCTGACTTTATTTCTTACGGGAACCAAGCCACAGTCAGAACACAGTGAGGGCTGAAATGAGCTTCCTACAGCCTGAACTGGGAAGAGGAATGGCAAGTAGTTTGTGTTTTTCTACACAGACCTGTCCTTTCAGGTTTTAAGTTCTGGAAAAAGGGAGAAGCCACACACCTCGGCGAGGGACAGTATTTCTGGAGGTGGTGTGGCTTCATCCAGAACGTGGCCATGTGGCTGGGACGCTCAGAAACTGCCCTCCAAGGGCACTCATCTGTTCCTTATTGCACTAATACCTCATTTATAGAAATCCACAGAAATTCCAGAGCAGTGCGGGAGGCCTCTGGTCTGGATGGGTTCGTGTGGACCGAGGGCATGGGGTGTTGTCCCAAGTGCTTATCCTGATCTGGCAGAGGCTCTGTTCCCAAATAATAATTCCACAGTTTCTGAGGCTATATGTGAGGGATAGTCTTTTAACTTTGTTGCATATAAAGGAAACAAAGTATGTCTTGAGGGTCCAAAAATCCATTTAGTAGTCATGGCTGTAAACTCATTCATGGGGCTTTGGGATGGAGTGAAAAGCACCGTCACCTGGCGTGGACGCTGCGTGGTATTTTTAGTGTGGTGGCTTGCTCGTGCCTTGAGCTCCATCTGCGGTGTGAGCAACAGCTGTGCAGTTGAGAGATGTGGGCAGGTCAGCTTGCTCCTCCAGGTGCGTGCAGGCATCCGGGTGAGGGGCCTGGGATGAGGCCACGTCAGTGGCAAGGAGCTTGGTTGTGTCAGCAGATATGTCTGCCTCTACGGTCCCGCAAGCCAGCCAGAACCCAGTTTTCCTTTGGTCATCTAATGCCAGAAAAACTGTTTCTTAGAGATTCTCATAATTCATATTAATGAACCATTTGACCATACATAAAATGTTATAAATGCATGAGGCTTTACAACTTGGCAGATATGTAACTCACATGTTATGATTGAATCAAACTGTTGAAGATACTGGTTTCACTTGAAGGTTTTTAGCATTTTATGCACAAACCAAATGCCAATAGCATTTTGAAAGAGTGTTTTGGAATTTTAAACAGAGTGAGACAGTACTGGGTCTCTGGGATGCTGGTGAGGTGGACGTGACCTCAAGCTCTTGGAGCTTGCAAGCAAGCAGGATTCCTAAATTGTCACACCTGCAGTGCTGGAAGTCAAAGTGGATTTCTGTAAACGAGGTATTAGTGCAATAAGGAACAGATGAGTGTCCTTGGAGGGCAGTTTCTGAGCCTCCCAGACACCCCAGGGGGAAGTAGGGGAGGGGTGCAGTTACCCACCAGAACCTGGACGGTGGAGCCGGGTTTGCAGGTGGCCCTACGTGGCAGGTCATTACGTGTAATAAGGAACAAGTGAGCGCCCTTGAGGGCGGTTTCTCAGCCCTCTTCGGAACCGCAAGTGGAAGAAGACCCAAGGTGGGGGGTGGGGGGTCAGTTATTCCCTGGAGCCTGGATGGTGGCGCCAGGTTTGCTGGTGGTCCTGCGTGGCAGGTCATTACGTGCAATAAGGAACAGGTGAGTGCCCTTGAAGGCAGTTTCTCGGACTGCTTCAGAACTGCAAGTGGAAGACGCCCCAAAGTAGGGGGGGGGATGGTCAGTTATCCCGTGGGACCGCGTTTGCTGGTGGCCGCTGCATGGCAGGTCACTGCGTGGAGCCATGGGAGGTGAGTGGAGTGGGAATGGAGGACGCACCCTCCACAGCTACTTCTGGGAGTTGACTCTGGTAGCAAAGGGGGTATAGAGGGATTCCCATCAGGGGCAACACGGCTGGTGTCCCATGTGTACTGGACACCGAGGTGTGGCTATATATGATCTCAGTCTCCACAGTCATCCTGGGACGTGGGTTCAGTTACCTTTCCATTTCTCATTTGAGAAATCTCACAGGCTCACATCACAGCTGGGTGGGTTAGAACTCATGTCTCAGGCAGGACGTTGGTCCCAGAGCCCAGCTCTTACCCCACCTGCTCTTTTCAGTCCACCAGTCTTGAGAGGGGTGTGTGGTGGTGGTGATGGGCGGCCGAGAAACCAAAACAGTAGAAGGGGGGGCAGGAAATAAACCAGGCAGGAGACACAGGCAGTGCTTGGGAGGTCTGTGTGGGGTCTGGGTGTGGGGGGGCACCTCTGGGCCTGTGAACCCCATTCTGTGCTCCTGGCTTGCCCAACCTTGGCCCTCAGCCACATGCTGCACACTTTAGGTGAAATCTCAGTCCCTCACGTGGTGTGGGCATCTTTTCTCCCTGGCTTTGCCTCTCCTTAAATCACAGTCTCAGTGGGGGTGGCAGGGTGGTTGGTGGTCCCTGTAATTTGCCTTCCACCTCCCCATCCTTGTCCTATCTGGCCTTTTACCAGAATCTGTCTCTTCACAGCCTGCGAATGAGTGGAGGCCACGGCAGCCTCTCACTGACCGGCCTCTCAAACTTGTTTATTCATCAGAGTTGTGTTAAATGCTGATTCCTAGGCACCCCATTAGACACTCTACGCCTGCCTGGCATGGGTACTTTGAGGAAAGTACAGAGGGTTGTTGGGCTGTTGCAGGAGGGAATTTGCATTTGTAGAATGTCCACTGTGGTCCTTCCAGCAGTCTGCACGCACACGTGGCATTAAGCCTGGAAGACCTCTGGGTGCTGTGCTGGTGAGGAAGCCTCAGCTGGACGAAGGGCTGCTGGGGCTCGGACTTGATTCGTGGACTGGGGGCTGCGGGCTTGTTCTCTTCAGTGGGCCTGCTGATGGGATGCCCTGGGAAGTCCTGCTGTGCACTCGGGGGAAGGTGCAGAGACAGGCTCAGGGAATACAGACCATGGATTTAAAAATTCCTACTGGAAAATCTTTTATGAGCAAATTTGCATCTGACTGAAGACAATCATTGCTTGAATAGTTGGTTTATTTACAAAATTGATCCTATGAACAAACAGATTAAAGTTATCATTCATGCCTTGTCTATAATGTAAATAGGAGCTATTACCACAACCTAAATTAGCTTTACATTTTGTATCAGATTGCAGTCCAGATTACAAACGGCTGCTTGATAATCTAATTGAGAAAATGGAGGAATTTAGTACTTGGAACCCAGAGTGAAGAGAACAGAATTGCTTTGATTTCTCAAAAGTGTGTGACTGAGGGGGTGACCTGGGGTGAAGAGAAGTGGGTGGAGTCATTACCCTGGAGGAGATGATCTGCCCCAGCCTTTCTCAGCTGTCTTCTTGATAAAACAAAGGGGCGATAAATGGAAAAATTCAGCACTGAGTTCGTCTATGCCCTGAGCTTCTCATACGGTCATTAATGTGACCGGGCTGTATCTGTGAAGCCTCCATAGAGGCACAAAGGAATTAGGCTGGATTAAGGCAGCCGGCGGCCTCTGGCGTTTGGACCGCGTGTCATTTCCTAAAGCCCTTTTGGGTGAAATGAGTCACAATGTCTGTTCAGAGGAGTGTAATCTCACATATGAGATGCAGAATTTAAACACCAAAGCCAGGAAGCTTGGTGGGAGTGGCTGTCTCCCAAGTGCTTTTCTGTGCTGCCGTGGACGAGGCCTGGATGTGTCATCTGTTGGTGAGATCCACTGGTGAAGGGGCTAAGCAAACCCTGGGGGGTGGGGGGGGGGGGTGGTGTGTGAAGTTACATCTTTTCTGGCATTCCAGGTAAATACATTTTGTAAAACTTGTGAATTTGACCCTGACCCTAACCCTGAGTGTTGAAGTCTGGTGCAGTGTCTTGAGCCCTCTTCTGCTTTGAGGGTGACTGTAAATGACCGATTCCTCAGTGGTGAAGGTTCAAATTTAGCTTCCCTGAGGAAGCCAGACCTCAGTCACACGTATCTCCATTGTAAACACTGCGGCCCCTACGCAGGTGGCTGCAAGTTTCCAGGCCCCCCTCGGAGAAGCAGCCATGCGGTGCTTGGTGACTTGATAACATCAGCTACCTTCTATCTTCTGTCTAATCACGGTACTAAATGATTCTCCTACAAGGAAACGGATCTGGTTTCTTCCCCAATCGTTGGAAGAAGCAGCCTGCCTAGGGACTGCACCGTCCTCTGCACTTTCACAGCGAAGCTTGTGTCTGTCTCTGAGGAGTGTCACGTGTGTCGTGGGAATCGCGGGAATTGCTTCCTTAATTCTTGCTTTTGAGGGCTCAGGCAGCTCTGCCTGTTTCACCCAGGATGAGCAGCGGGTGGTCTCTGGCTGCTGTGGGACTAGGGCTTGGGGTGCCTCATCACATCCGGTGGCCTGTCCAGGTGGGCATCATTGTCTTTTGCCTGTTGGCTGAGGCAGCTGTGATGCCATGGGGCTCATGCTTGTGTCAGGGCCAACCCAGTTCTTCCCATGCACACCTCTCCTGCTGGAGTGCCTGTCCTTATGATGACGTGTTGAATTAGCGTGGAGAATACAGAGAGGCTCTGGGCCTCTCCTTCCCATTCTTACTCCCTGGAGCTGTGATGCCCGACAAGGGAGCCCATAACCTGAGACTCCTTTAATTAGAATAAAGATTTGATTACATAGCTAATCACACTGGAAAAGAACTTCACAGGTTAAATTCCAGATTCAGCCCTTTGGGTCTAGTGGCCACGTTTCGGGGCTCAGCAGCTGTAGGTGGCTGTTGCCTTTGAGTTGGCTGAGCAGTTGGGGACGTTTCCAGTTGAGCAGGCAGTTCTCTTGCATGGCTCTGCCTGTGGTGAGGGCACCTCAGCTGGAGACCCTTGTGGGGATCCCTTAGGCATCTGGCTGCAGCCAGGCTGCACGGTTCCTGTGCCCCGGGTCCTCTGCAGGCCCAGATGGATCCCACCACAGAGCCAGCACTGCTAGACTTGTGGTACTGTGTGCAGACACCAGAGGGGCAGGTCCAGGCCTTGCAGGGGCTGGGGTGACTGGCCTCTTTGGCCAGGCTCCTGTCTCCGAGTCTTCATGGGAAATGCATCCACTATCCACAACATGCACCAGAGGAAAACTGCAGGCTTCTCTGTGGATGGTGAAGTGAGATCATACAGAGTGACTAGGCTTGGGCTCCTGACCAGCATGGAACCTGATGATACCTTTAGGTGGAACCTGACATGCCTCCGTGTGTACATGGCAAAGAGAATGCAGCATTGTCAGTTTGAATCCAGACGTGCTCCCGTTTTGAGGTGGAAGGTTCTGGGAGTATTGACCGTTGGTGATTGTCCTCCGTGGAGGACTTTGAATGCAGGCACTGGTTTAGGATAACCCTGGTTTCCTGGTCCTGTATGTGGGCATCCCTGAATATCCCGGGCTGGAGGAAGGCAGGGCAGATGGGAGGGTGATAAGCGGTCAGGTGTTTCCAGCTGTGGGGAGTGATGCCATCAGATGGCAGAGAGCAGGAGGGTGGTGGCCGGGGGACCAAAGCAGGGGTGCGTGGAAATGCCATGTTTCCTGGGGCGTGGGGAGGACCTGTTGAACTCTATTCCTGGGCAACAGTTCTTCCATTCTCAGGAATCGGTGCCATTGTAAATGAGTAGCAAATTCTGTAATTGCTCTAATTACTTTTAAGTCCCCATCCCAATTACCATAAATTAGCAACAGTGATAACAGCTTGCCTGGTCAAGCCTTGCCAAGAAAAACAGTGGAACTGGTTTTAGTTGCCTTGAGTTCCCTCCAAATCAGATTCCTTAGCGGCTTGTGTCCCCACAGCTGCTGCAGTTCCTCCTGGGCGTGGCAGGCACATTCCAGACATTCACATCTCAGCTCAGATGCAGGCGTGCACGTTATTTATAGAAAATCGCACTGTGCTGTGATTGGCTTGAGCTGACATTTTCTAGGTGGGAGGTGGAGGCCAAGGACCTGTGAGGGACTGTCCTCGTGTCCGAGTGTCCTCTCATTGGAGCAGGTGCACATCTGTTATTCAGTTCTAATGGGATGAAATTAGAAATATGAATTTTTAAAATTCACGTGTTAGGAACTCTCTTCAGTGATTTCCTCTGAAATGAGAGACTATTTGTGGACAAGGCACTTAGCCTGCAGCTCTCCTGAGAACTGTCCTAGACCTCGATGCTGTCCTAGGGCCTCTTCCTGGGTGTGGGGTGCTCTGCTTGAAGCAAAACCAAAGGAAAGAACATGGTCAGTGTGCATCACTACTGCAGCCAGCTCAATGCACACCCACTGGGAGGGGTCCCGGACCACTTAACATTTTAAATGCATTTAACATTAAACCAGCAAGTCAGCCAGTGCTTTCTATAACCAAGCTGCCTGGCTCATGGGAACCTGACACTTTTTGGAAGAGAATACTTGTGTCTGTGGAGTGTCTATTTGTCTCATTTCTTGAGACTTTGTTCAAAGTGATGAACGTGTGTAAATTAGGACATTTTTGTGTAAATTGGGCCACAGAGCTCTCTAGGCACAGTCAGGGGAGTAAACGTCTGTGAAAGATGCCACCTGATGTGAACCATGGCCAGGCACTTTGGAACCTGGGATCCCATCTCCAGCCTTTCAAAGGACGTAGAGGAATATAAAATGCAGATGGGAGAGTTCATATTTTGGGCATCTCTGTTCTTTTGAAATTAAAGTGCAAAGAAAAAGTTTGCCTTGAGTTCTTGCCCCATACTTGTTTTTCTCCTGAGGTTTTAAAATTTTCTTAACTGTGCTTTTTTCTCCCCCGATCCTTGGGGAACTTCTATCTTCGTATCTTCTTAAAAGATATGGTTAAATTCAACACTGAAATTTAAAAACATGGTTTCATACTATTTTTCTTTTAACTGATGTATCTGACATTGGTGAAGAACTAAGTGGATGTGTTGGTTTATTTTTACTTTTTTGTGAGAGTCTTGCTGTGGTGCCCAGGCTGGAATGCAGTGGCATGATCTTGGCTCACTGCAGCCTCACCTCCTGGTTCACGCCATTCTCGTGCCTCAGCCTCCTGAGTAGCTGGGATTGTAAGTGCCTGCCACCATGGCTGGTTCATTTTTGTATTAGTAAAGATGGGGTTTCAACATGTTGGTCAGGCTGGTCTTGAACTCCTGACCTCAGGTGATTCGCTCACCTTGGCCTCCCAAAGTGCTGGGATTACAGGCAAGAGCCACCACACTCGGCCTGGGATATTCTTAATTGTAACTGTAACAGATCCCTTTAATAAAAACAAAACAGAACAACAACAAAAAACCAGCTGTCTGAAAAGTCCCAAAATTAAAGAGCTCACTTGGACACGGATTTGGACACCAGTGGAGTGGCCCAAAACAAACCATAGTTACATGGGCCATTCGGCCTGTTAGATCC